>NC_142735.1:22077500-22300000 GCF_051943395.1 Hippocampus bargibanti
TGAAAGGACAACCGACGTCTCCGGACAAGTTGTGTCCATAATTTGTAAAATGGCTTCAAATGACTTCTACTGAGCGTATTTTACAAAGATTCCACCGCATATAGCTATATTTTCCGTTTTAAGACTCGCGCTGAATATTCAGGAAGTCTTGTTTGTGACTTGGTGACGAGTCCGTACGTGACGTCACTAAAGTACCGCCTTTCACCGTAAATGTATATATGTATACATATATGTATATATATATATATATATATATGTGTATGTGTGTATATATATGTATATGTGTGTGTGTGTATGTGTGTGTGTGTGTGTGTGTGTGTGTTTATATATATATATATATATATATGTGTGTGTGTGTGTGTGTGTGTGTATATATATATATATATATATATATATATATATATATATATATATATATATATATATATATATATATATATATATATACAGTAAAGTCTCGTTATATCGATATTCAAGGGAGTCCGAAAAAATATCGATATAACCGGGACTATCGATATATCCGACCCTGTTTGCATGTAATTTTCTCCGTGCGTGCATAGAAATAGTATCGATATAACCGGGACTATCGATATATCCGATATCGATATAACGAGACTTTACTGTATATGTGTATATATATATTTGTTTTTTCAATGTTAGTTTTTGTGAAATACAAACGCTCTGTCAGTTTTTGACCGAGTGATTCTATTCGTCTTTGTCCTTGCACACGGACGGGTGAGTCCTAGTAACTTTTGTTCTTGTCCACAGCTGTCATCAAGATGGAGGGCGGTACAGACTTAGACCTGAAGGTGCTGGAGCCCAGCGAGGAGCACGCCAGCGGTGTTGGAGGCAATTCGGTGGCGAGTCCAAGTAAAGAGCCAGCTAGCGCCGAAGCGGGGAAGATCCGAAATGAGGTGAAAATACAATCTCGGATAATTCAGACGTGATAAAATGACACCGACGATGTCACGCCTTCACAAGGATGAAGATGCCAAGCACAACGGGGAAGACGAGGATGACGAAGAGGAGGAGAAGGAGCAGAAACAAGCAAAGGAGGCCAAAAAAGGCCGAAATAGGAAGCGCAGCATGTCTGCTGACAGCGGCGAAGGCTCCGCTTCTGACTCCTCGCATTCCGACGGCGAGAAGGAGCCCGCCTTGCCGGCCGTTCCTCGGCCGCTGCACCTCACCACCTCGCTCTTCATCAGGAGCGTCCCACCAGATGCCTCCAAAGAAGAAATCGCTGCAGTGAGTTCCACACAGGCATCCTCTCCTGCCTTGAAACACGCTCTCACCTCCTTCCGTTTTTACAGCTGTGTCGCAGGTACTCGGGTTTTCTGCGGGTGGCGCTGTCAGACCCTCAGCCAGAGAGGGGGTGAGTACAACGCATGCAATCGTTGAACGAACGTGGCAGTGGCGCATCACATGACAAACGTGTGGCAGGTTCTTCCGACGCTGCTGGCTGACATTCGACCGCGGCGTCAACATCAAGGAGACCTGCTGGAACCTACAGAATATTCGGGTAACCGTCATCCCTCGTTTTTGACGTCATCTCCTCCTCGTGCCGCTTCCTCTCATCTGGTATCATCCCATGCGGCCACACGTAGCTCCGAGACTGCGAACTGTCTCCGGTGGTCAACCGCGACTTGTGTCGGCGCGTCCGTAGCGTCAACGGGCTGACTCAGCACAAACCCGTGGCGAGGAACGACGTGCGTCTTGCTGCCAGGCTGGTGCACACGCTGGACCAAAAGGCGGAGCTTTGGCAGGAACAGGTGCGGCTTCCTGTTGTACCCCATCCACTTCACTTCCCGTTTGACTCTAAAATGCGCCAATGTCTGAATTCGCCACCATAGATGAACAGCAACCCCGTTTTGAAGAACATCACCGATTACCTCATTGAGGAGGTGAGCGCCGAAGAGGAGGAGCTGACGGGCGGTGAGGCGGGCGACGCCAAAGACACCACCTCCTCCGAGGTGACGGTGGAGACGGATAAAACCTTGTTACAGGTGCCACCATCTTTTACTTTATTGTGGTTTTTTTTTGTGCAGTGTTGCATTTTTCGTTTGTGTATGTGCAGGTACTGGACACACTGCTGATCTACTTGCGTGTAGTCCACTCGCTGGACTACTACAACTTCTGCCAGTACCCCGCCGAGGACCACATGCCTCATCGCTGTGGGCTGATCCATGTTCGAGGACCTCTGCCTGTCGCCAAAATCACTGCGACCGAAGGTATAGACGCTCCCCTATGAACAGTCGAGTTACGGACAACGGTACCTGCAAACATTTTTTTTAGTAACATATGTAGTATTCTCTCCAGTTGTACATATCTTTATAGAGCATATATTTGATTAAATGTTTATTTTTCAGTACAAACCAATACATGTTATTTATACAAACCTAAAACATACTTATATAATATATATATGCATACACACACACAATCCGTTTTTATATACTGTATTTTCCGGTGTATAAGGTGCATCCAAAAGTCTTCATTTTCTTCAAGATGACCCTGAGGCTTATACACAGGGGCACCTTTTACACCCGAAAAGACGGTATATAAAACTACATCTAATGCTAAAACTAATCCAAACTAAATTGAACAGACAATCTGCAAAACGTTTCCATTCCAGTTCCATGATGTTTGTCATTTTCACTCAAATTGGAGGAACCTCAGAATATTGAGTTTTAGGACTTCACAATAATTCAATGCGACCTAAAAACCTCAGACTCTCTTCTTTCAGAAAAAAAGAGTTAATTCTTAAATTATATGGGTCTGGAGCTATCAGAGCTTGAAACGGGGGCATTTGTACAAAATAGAATACAATACATACATATTGATTTATATAGTGCTGAAGCTGTAACAAAAGCGCTAACATAGACAAAAGGCAAATGCTGCCCCCTCGTGGACGGGAAAACATTGCCAGAGGTTAGACCAACGCTTTATCGGCACCCGTCGCAAGAAAAACCAAAACCCGAACAAATTAGGGAATGGTGCTCCACGTCAGTTTTCAATTCCCGAATAAATTCAGGAATGGCAGCAAATGAGTTAAACAAACAATACTTTGTCAAACTACGTGAATATAAAAAAACTTAAATGAAAATGTACTACAATTACAAATTTAAAGCGATCCCAACAATGACGCACATGTACCTGCGCGGCTGAACCCGCTGTGACATCTTTTGTGATGGCCGACCAGTGACTGAACACCTCAAGATGTGCGAGGAGCGTCTGGCTCCTTTGCTGAGTCCGCTGGAAGTGTTGAGCGCAGATGATGCCGCGCGCCTGGGAAAGAAAGACCCGGAACAGGAAGTGAGTCTTTGAGCTGTCCTCCCGTCACCCATAATCTCCTGATGATCTCGCGTGTGGGTATTGATGACATATATTTGGGTGTACAAAGGTGGAGAAGTTCCTGGCGGCCAATACTCAGGAGCTCAGCAAAGACAAGTGGCTGTGTCCTTTAAGCGGGAAGAAATTCAAGGCACCCGAGTTTGTGCGCAAACACATACTCAACAAACACGGCGATAAAGTGGATGCCGTCAGACAGGAAGTGGATTACTTTAACAACTACCTGATGGACGCCAAAAGACCGGCGTTGCCTGAGAACAAACCTCCGCCACCTCCAGTTCAAGGTAAGCTAAAAAAATAAACATTTTGAGAGACAATTTGAGTTCCAAGCAATCTTCAGGGATGCATCTAGGCCGCGCCCTAGCGCCAGTGACGCATTTTGACAGCCACTGGCGCAACTCTGGAACTCCATTGCGCCAGTACCGGCACACGTCTATTGCCGCACATGATCTGCGCCGCATCTGACATACTTCTGTTAAAATAACTGAAGAAACAGCAATTGAAAACTTTTTTTTTCCTTCAGAGGTTTTAACTTTTGTCGTGATCTGCCGGAAACTGCCGAAATAGATCTTCAGATATTCGTTTACCCATGGTGCATTGCAGTATTTACATCGACATAGACGGTGGCTCGGGAGTCGAGTGGTTAGCACACCGGCTTCACAGTGCAGATGTCGCCAGTTCGCGTCCTGGTCCGGCCTCCCTGTGTGGAGTTTGCATGTTCTCCCCGGGCCCGCCTGGGTTTTCTCCGGGCCCTCTGGTTTCCTCCCACACTCCAAAAACATGCATTGCAGGCAGATTGGACACTCCAAATTGTCCCTAGGTGTGAGAGTGACTGTTGTACGTCTTTGTGTTCCCTGCGATTGTTCTGGCCCAATTCGGGGTGTCCCCTACCTCGTCCCCGAAGACAGCTGAGATAGGCTCCAGCACCCCTGCGACCCTAATGGGGAATAACCGGTACGGAAAATGGATTGATGGATGGACATCGACATAGAGGTTTGCAATATGAAGCGAGAGAACAGGAGTAAAACTGTAAAAGACATTAAAAATAAGCAGAAAACAAACATTTTTGTTTTTTAAGAAACAACGGACTGTAGTGACAATTCGTTTCAACAAACTGCTGTTAATGATTTGAATTTCGTGGATAATAGGAATTATTTCAGAGCTGTTGCAGCACCTTGGAAATCTTAAAAGCAAGGCAATTTGTTAAAGTAGACACTAGTAGGAAATAATGTGCTAAGTATGTTCTGTGTCTTTTCAGTAATACCGTAGAATATCAAGATAGCACGGGATTTTTTGTGTACTAACTAAATAAAATAGAAAAAAATATATTTTAAATATGAATGAATTATTTGACTTGAATTCTCATCTCATCTCATCTCATTTTCCGTACCGCTTATTCCTCATTAGGGTCGCGGGGGTTGCTGGAGCCTATCTCAGCTGTCTTCGGGCACGAGGCGGGGGACACCCTGAATTGGTTGCCAGCCAATCGCAGGGCACACAAAGACATACAACAGTCACTCTCACACTCACACCTAGGGACAATTTGGAGTCAATCTGCCTGCCATGCATGTTTTTTTTCCGGGGAGAACATGCAAACTCCACACAGGGAGGCCGGACCGGGACGCGAACCGGCGACCTCTGCACTGTGAAGCCGGTGTGCTAACCACTTGACTACCGGGCCGCCCTGACTTGAATTAAAATTGTTTATTTAATAGAAAATATATATTTTAGTCAAATCATGTTTTTTTTTAATTTGCAATTTAGAAATATCATACTCCAATGAATGTATTTTGGTTTATTTCAATCAGTTTTGTATGCTTTGGCAATGTCGTTAAATTGGGCCCATCCATTTTAGAATTTGGCCCCCTTTTCAGACATGGGGGCCACATGGCCAGATGCATCCCTGATGGTCCCCTGAATCCGCTTTTGCGTTCCTTCCTCTTAGCTCCGCCCGCCGGCTTTCCCGCTCAGTCGCCTCAACAGCAAAGCCTTTTGGGATACCCACCCGCCATCAGGCCTCTGCTGCCCGCCTTTCCCACCGCTCCCCCTTACCCCGCCAACCAATTTGGGGCCGGCCGCGGTCACTATGACAATTTCAGGGGCAACATGGGCTTCCCGGGGAAACATCCAAACAACAGGTAAAGGAAAGACAATGCGACTTGAGCGCCGATGATGGTCTCCATTTTGTGTAATTCTGTCTGTGTGTAGGGGTATGCGAGGAGACCCTCGCTCCATCATCGAATACAGAGACCTGGATGCTCCAGATGACCTGGACTTTTTTTAAACAACCGACGATTTTACTTCCCAGGGTTTTTTTCTTCTTCTGTTATGCGTGCACTGAACGAGTGCGTGCGTTAGTGTGTTCCCGCCAGTTGGACCAATGTCACTTTTGCAAGTCATGATGTCATAATAAAGAAAACAATAACCACACCTTCCTCTTTTAAGTGTGAACTATTTGTTTTGTTTGTTTTTTGTTGTTGAAAAGTAGAATTCACCAAGCGTCGGATTACTCAGGAGGAAATTAAAACTAGTTTTATCTTACTGACGCAATATCTTGTTTGTTCGTAGCAGCCCGTAATGTGTTTCTAGAAATTGTCACTTTTATTTAAAATGCTTATTTTTAACATGTTTTTTTTTTTTTTGATAGCGGTGATGGAGATAATGAATTGGCTGGAATACTCACTGAAAATCTTTCAGTGTTTAGGAAGAAAACTTCCCCACTTTTCGGAAGAAATCCAGAATGTGTGAATGAACCAAGAAAATGCGACCAATGTTGACGTATTAGAGAGATGCTGACAATCATTGGCTGTATCAGCAACAATTCTTTCTTTCAATTTCTTTTAGATAGACTTTTTAGGTATGCTTTTACCGTATTTTCACATTGTTTTATCAACCATTGTAAATTATTGTCACTGAATTTTCAGATTTCAAAGTGCAGGGTCACTTTGGTCCTTTCTATGAGTTTTGAAAGGCGCTTAGAAATTAAAAGTATAATTATTATTATTATTGTTATTATAACTGCTTCATACAACAAAGAGGATGCAGAACAGTGCTTAAGATTGAATCACTGTCTTGTGTTATGTCATATTTTGTTGTTTTTTTTTACTTCAAAATGGCGCTGTGAGAGTGACTGCTTTACAGCAGCTCCTTTATTTTGTTCTACTTCTTACTTTCATAAATTTGCTGCTTTGAATTGGGAATTTGTCAATTAGGAGATTAATAAATTATTGTTAAATTATATACATGTATTTGGAATTATACTGTATTCGTTTCAAGCATATAGTCTAGTAACTGAGGCGAGGGTAATGATTAGGTGAAATCAAGTACTTTGAAATCAACGGTATAGTAATTATCCCGATTGTTTCCGGTTTTGCTTTTGAAAGCGGCGCTTTGGAGTGACGCTTTGAGTTCAGAGCGGAAGTCAGCAGAACCGCAGTGTCATATGACAATGGCAGTGGCCGAATCACCACTCTGTTCCGATGTGGTCAGGCGCAGCGTATGATCAAAATAAAGTAGTGCCCTACCAAGCTCTCCCACACACTGGCACACATACACACACCCACACTCGCCTTGAGCTATGTCGCCATTCAGCAAAGAAGATGTTGTAATACACCGACCCAATTCCCATCATACGTCGATGTGATTTGTACGTGGTTTGAGCTTCTTACGTCACGTTGTTATTGTATATCCCTCCGCGCGCCATAACTAGCCACTTTAGCCTCGTTTGTTGTTCTCGTGGTCGGTTTGTCAGCAAATTTCTTTCCACACGAATCCGGAACGAGCGACCGACTGACTCGCCGTCTGTCATCTCTCGTAACGATGAAGTTCCAATATAAAGAAGAGCATCCTTTTGAGAAAAGGCGTTCCGAAGGCGAGAAGATTCGGAAGAAGTACCCTGACAGGGTTCCCGTAAGTAGTCGGCTGACATTAAAGGCTAACTAGAACCATGGCTATCTTGAGATAGTGTAAAACGACTTTGTGTTGGCTGAATGTGTGCATTTCGTTACGCTCGTTTTACAGATTTGATGAAAATGAAGCCAAATGTCGCAATCGCGGGGGTGTTGACGAAAACGCCGCCTCGTTGGACAGCAACGGGCCGCGAGCTTTCACTTGGACGTTGTAGTAAAGAGCTTCCGTATTTGGCAACACTTGACTCAAATTCAAAACGATTTATTTTGTTAGCTCACTCCGTAATTGGGTCATTGGTTTCTAATAAATGTTAAAAAATCCAAGTCGTTGAATTAGATTTCAATTCCGAAAAAGAATGCCATAAAAGGATTAGACATAACAGTGTTATGAATATCAGAATGAGAAAGCCCATCATAGTCCCACAATGGGGACATTTGCAATCTACAGCAACAAAATTGAAAGGGATTGGGGGCAGGGAGTCGAAAAGAAAAACAACTATGCACAATAGAAAATGTCAGGAGACTGAAATGTGCAACTGCACAAAAAAAAATAGATGATTGAGCCAAATACTGGCCTAGTTAAAGGGGGTATAATAATAGAAAAAAACGAAAATATAACATTTTGTATTTCATTTAACAATTGGTCAATTCTACTTGAAAAACGAGTTATTTTATAGTGGAAAATAACCTATTTGACACATGTAGTAGCAATTTTATATTTAAGGAAATAATTGGGTTACGAGGTGAATAAATCACAATAAATGTTTATTTGGGATAATTTCAAAGGAAGATCCCAGATATTAGCATTTTATGGTCATTAATACATGCGCATTGATCATTGATGGGTGGGGGGCGGGTTTACATTTTGTTAATTGTCAGGTAATTGTGGAGAAAGCGCCCAAAGCAAGAATAGGTGATCTGGACAAGAAAAAGTATCTCGTCCCATCCGACCTGACAGGTAACGAGGCATATTTATGCTTTGACCCACTGGCACTTAGAATTTGATGATATTTTCACATTTTTGTCCTTTGTCTATATCCAGTGGGCCAGTTTTATTTTCTCATCCGAAAACGAATCCACTTGCGAGCTGAGGATGCGCTCTTCTTCTTTGTAAACAACGTCATTCCACCCACCTCGGCCACCATGGGACTATTGTACCAGGTGAGTCTGTCGCTTGGTCTGTTTCTGATTCTAGATGTCACTGTGATTTATTTTCACATCTCATTCTATTTTTGTCACTGTAGGAGCACCACGAAGAGGATTTTTTTCTCTACATTGCCTACAGTGATGAAAGCGTGTATGGGAGCAGCCAAAGGGAAATGTGATTTGAGCTTTATTGTTTCGACAACGCCTTTCCGTGACGCATACATCCATCCTTTGGAAATATTTAATCTCGCTCAGCATATTGGAGTTCACAGAGCAAAAGGCGTCAGATGCACTTTCACCGTCCTTGTCCCCCTTCAACTTCTCCCTTAGTCAATCTCACGTTGTATCTATCACCTTCAATTTCTTATCCCCCGGCTGCTACAGAACTATTCTGTTGACTATGATTAATTGTGGTTATCGTTAATTTTAGATGGCTTTATTGACCGTATCGTGAAGCTGAGTGCAATTGTTTTTTTTAAGAACTCTACAGAGCTGTATCACTGGCGCTTTCTCTCTACTCGTGAACATAAAATTATGAACTGTGCTCAAAATGTTATTTGTGTCTTTTGTCTTCATTCTTAAACTATCCATTGGGATTCCCTTTACTATGAATGCCTAAAACTGTAAATCGTTAGCTTTTTGCAAGTGGAACTTTTACGTGTGGCAGTTTCATGCGGTAATTCGTAAAAAAATAATCACACAATCTTTGATATGTATTGTCATTGCTTTAATTGCACTAAATGTACAGTGGGGCCTCGGTTTACGAACACCTTGCCTTATGAAATATTCGGTTTACGAACGTTAAATTTATGAACATTAAACCTTGGCATAAGCAGTACTTTTTGGGATACACATGGAGCGCCCCCCCACCAGGGCTGGCGGAGTAATCTTCGGCGGAAGAACACCAAAGCACACGACCGAACAGCGCCCCAGCCGGCCTACCTTTCCACACCCCCTTTATCTGAATGCACATGTCGATTGTCTTCAACGATACTTTTGCTGTTATGGGACCAAAAACGACCCCACCACAGGCTTGTGTCCAGCCGAAGAAGACACAAAATTACAGTCGAGGAGAAGAGGGAGATCATTGAGAAACACCAACAAGGTGTGCGTTTGTCTGATTTAGTGGCCTGGGGCCGATATGCTAAGTCCACAATTTCTACCATCCTTCGCAACAAAGCTTTATACAAAGGCTTTATTTACTCGATGCTTTCACGTGACTAATGACACCGAATGTATCATTGTCAGTGAGGTTCATGGCTGGTGAGGCACTGACGTCATCACAGTGATTTACAAACATGAACTCTACAGAGTAGTTTATTCACCATTGAGATTGGCAACAGTTAACGTATTTTGTTTAAAATGTCATGTCAGCATTCTTTATATAAACTAGCATAGAAAAAAAAATAAAAAATGTTATCGTGTTACCTTTACTTATAAATGAAGTCCATGTGCCGCTCCTCCTGAAGAAAGGCATCGATACCTTCTTTGTAGAAGCCTTCCTTATCTTTCTTCAGTTTTAAAAGTCTCTCTATTTCAATTTAGATATGTAACCCCCCATTCTGAAAATAAGGCAACACGAAAAAATGACTGGATGGTTCCACTTAACTTGCTAACTGTTTTAGTTCATGTACTAAAAGTGTTTAAACATATGCGATATGCAGAGGGACAGCAATGCGGTCTCACTGCAGAGCAAGCCAGCACAGTTAGCCTAGTGATTGCGCAATCCATGGTGAGGTTCAGCCGGCCATCACCGCTCATCCCTACTTAGTATTTGAACGGCAAATGTGAAACTTCAGCGATTTTGATAAAAACAAATGGTGAAGTTAAATGGAAAAGAACTTTTAAGTACAAATCACGAAATAAAGATTTTTTTTTTCATTTGATATTTCCATGATGACAGGTGAGGCCGTGCCTCACCTGCCTCCCCTGACTGCACGTCACTTATCATTGTGTTCAGCTGATAGAAAAGTCTTGGCATGATGTTACCCTTTGATCCTTGAAATCAGTATTGAAGAATTTGTGGCCCGCATGCATCCTTGAGAGGGACTTTGAAGGATTTGATCCTCATGACTCTTGTTTTGGACGACATTGTTTCAATTGGACTGAACATGGGACTCGAAGTGGATGCAGATGACACCAAGGAACTTGTTGCTGACCATAATGAGGTCCTCAACACAGAGGATTTGATTTGCCTTCAAGAGGACAAGCAGAAGCAGGCCATTCGGGAGTTGTCATCTGAGGGCGAGGAGGAGGAGATGGCTGCAGCATCAAGTGAGAGCATCAAGGCATTGTTGGCTAAGTGGAATGATGTGCAGACTTTTATTGAACAGTTCCATCCAGAAAAGACTGTGGCTATGAGAATCATCAACATGATGAATAATAATGCGATGCCTCAATTTTGTAAGACTTTACAAGTTAGAAAGCAACAGGTGTCAATTAAGAGCCATGAACGACCATCACACATGTAAATAAAGTGACTTTATTATACATTGCAGTGTATTTCTTTAATTTCAATACAATAGCATATTTATTATACATAGAATAAGGTACATTGTATTCAGTGACGTGCAGTCAGTGGAGGCAGGTGAGGCAGTGCCTCACCTGTCATCATGGAAAGCTGTCATGGAAATATCAAATGAAAAAATAAATTAAACAGATGTATTTAGTGATTTGTACTTTAAAGTTCCTGTCCATTTAACTTCACAGTTTTAGGATTAGTTTCAAATTCGCTGAATTTTCACATTTACCGTTCAAATACTAAGTAGAGACGAGCGGTGACGTCAGTGATGACGTCAGTGCCTCACCAGCCATGAACCTCACCGCACGTCACTGATTGTATTTGAAACCTGGTGCAATCTTGCCACGAACACCAATCTCGCGAGAGAAATCGTTGCCTCGAGAAAAGTAATATTCCCCATGATGCATCGGACACCGGAAGTGCGTCTTCATTTAGCACCATTGCCCAGTTTATACGTAATGCAGCTATTTTGATGTATTTTATGTGACACACGTTTGTAATTAAAACTAACATTTAGTTATTTATTCAACTGATTTCATATTCGAAGACACGCGCGACCTCAAAAGTAAGCATTTTGCACTTTTTCCCCCACGGTCCCTGCGCTGGCTAAAATGACACCGCTAGTTAGATAGCTGCGTCAAGCTAACTGCTTCCGTTTTGTAGCATTGGGGTGCTGGCGCGACATTAAATGCTGTACGTTCTTTCAAATGTACAATTTCACTCCCTGTGACGCACGAGTATGTCATTATAATTATGCAGAAGTAACTGCAGCCTTCTTCGCTAATGCAGTGCTAACCGAGTAGCTTGCTGTTCCGGCGTGCGGGCCTTCTGTGAGCTATTATTTAATTTACAAGCTAGTTTTACAAGTTTTATTATCCGTAACAACAATAAGAATAATAATGCAACGTATTTTGGGCGCATGCCATTTACTTGGAATTACTTGACAGGAGTAAAATCACCTAATAAACGAAAAAGTTTGTGATAAAATATTGTGAGTTAGTGCAGTGTTACTCTGCGATTGTATATTATTTGAAAAAAAAAACTACAACTACACAGTTTATAACAATTCCCAGACATTTTGAAAATATTTATTTTTATGTGGTAAAAACGACGCAAGGTTACGATTTTATTACATTTACATACATGTTAAGTCTCACGTTTTGGTCGGGAGACTTCCGATTTTGACCACAATACTCACTTTATAAAGCAACTATTGACACAAATCAGACAGTTCATTTGTCAGGTGAAACAAAAGAAAATGTTAAAAACAACTAAATACAGTACATTTTTATACTCATTCAATGTATAAATAAACAATGAAAGCATTTTTGTGTTTATTTACTTCTAATTTACACTATTCATTTCAAAGAAGTACAGATGATGGCTGAAGAAACATTTTCATCGAATTTACACTATTGTAACGCTCACATTATTTAAAACACGCACCACAGAGTTGAATCAGAATCAGAAAACCTTTATTCGTCCCACAATGGGGACATTTGCAGTCCACAGCAGCAATTTGAAAGGGGGTGGCGTCGGAAGGGGGGGGGGTGAAAGGATAGAAAACAAGATATTCTAACCATAGTAAAATAAAAATCTCCCGATTTATGATTTGTGAAACTTAACATGTATGCATTTGGTGGAATACAACAAAAAACGGTGTGAATACAAGTGTGCTTTTGCTAAAACGAATATTTAATTAAAAATAATATTATATTATGGCGGGCATTACGACCAGGCATCTCACCCCGCAGGTGCACATTAAGGGGCGTGTTCATGTTAAGAATTTTTACTGCATTTTCCCATGTTTCAGTCAGATCCACTTGTTCGCCGTTGGAATAAAGAGGTTCTCCAGTCAGTCGTGTGTTCTCCTTCCTCAACTGCTACAATATGAGGAAATAATATTCCATAGTATTAAAAAAAGTTGTACTTTTTGCCATATATTATACATAATAAAACAACAACCTTTCACTATAGGTTTACAGAATTGTTCCTGTTAGAATAACAGTGCAGGTTAAAAGAGGAAATATATTGTAATAAAACAACTCTGCTAGAAATATATATTCAGAACTAAGATAAGCTCCCACTATATTTGCATTGAAACAGAGAGAGAAAATAAACATAATTTATCCCAGTGAATACATTTTAAAATTTGAGGAATGTAATAAGAAAACAGAATCCATGAAGATGTGCTGTTTACTCTTAAGCTGGCTCCTCCACTGCCCGTTACCATGCCCGCCTTGCTGGAGAGACCCAAGCTGTCAAACGCGATGGCCCGAGCCCTCCACAAGCACATCATGAGGGAACGGGAACGCAAGCGACAAGGTGAGCCCCCCACCTGCCCCCTCCCAGCTTTACTTGGGCAAACACAGCGCTGACCATTCTGATGTATTTTGTTTCCAGAGGAAGAAGAAGTGGACAAGATGATGGAGCAGAAGATGAAGGAGGAGGAGGAAAGAAAGAGGACCAAGGAGATTGAGGAGAGAATGTCCTTGGAGGAAACCAAAGAACAGGTATGGATCAAGAAAATCAATAAAGTTAAATATATATATATAAAATAAATGAAACAGCTAAATGCTATAATTTACTTCATGATTTCACCAGGTTATAATAGAGACTATATGGAATCAACTATATTCTCAATAAAGGATTTTAAAGAAGTAAAATACAAAGTAGGTTTATTTTAATAATAACGTAAGTCATTAATTAAAAAAAAAAAATCATTTAAAGGACAACCAACGTCACTTTTTTGTTTCCTAACTGACATCATAAAAACGTTTTATAGCATCTAAAATACCCAAAACACGCAGTATGATATTTTTAGTCAAATGCAAAACACCAATAAAAATGACTTAGTGTCCCAAAACTCCTTCAAAATGACCTCGGAGATGCAGAGTTTCAGAAGGTCCCGCCCCCATCTTCGTGACAACACGCCAAGACGTCTTGCCTTGCTGGAGAATCAAACCAATGGCTTCAGATTCGGAGAAGATGCTTTCTTGTTACACATCCAGTTATGAATATGATTCAAATAGTTCTGAAGAGGAAAGCATACATGTTTGCAATCGATTAAAGAATTTATTCCGTGCCATTTTGAGGCAACATTGGGGGTAAATGTCTCACCCAAAAAAAGGCAGAAGAAAATGGCGACCTCTTGTAGACATGCATGTAGTATTGCGTTTCCACAGGCTGATAAATTCCTTATATGGAGCTTGGACGCCCTCTTCTGGCGCAACACGAGGTTTTCAGACCAAACAAGTATTGACGTGATGGAAGGACTGCTACAATATGATCTTTTTTCGGTCAGGGTCGTTCCCTCCGTGACGTAACATCAGGAATCGCCACCAACTCAAAAACTCAAAAGACTTTTTGAATATTCAGCACGAGTCTTAAAACGTAAAATATAGCTAGATGCGGTGGAATCTTATTAAAATACGCTCAGTAGAAGTCATTTGAAGCCATTTGACAAATTATGGACACAACTTGTTCGGATGCGTCGGTTGTCCTTTAAATGTAGTTTACCACTGGTTTCACCCAATAAGTTCAAATTGTGAAAACGTGTTTACATTTGTTTGGAAAATATTACAATTATTCTCACATCCCCAAAAAATGTGATCTCTCCAGTGTATTGTTTTGCTTGTCGATTTTATGTTGAATAAGATTTTTTTTCCCACGTCCCAAATACCTACGGATAGATTTGATGGAGGATGGATTTGGAACTTTTGTTCAGGTGATGAAGATGGGCGAAAAGCTTCAGGGGCTCCAAGAGGAGAAACATCAGCTCTTCTTACAACTGAAAAAAGTCCTCCACGAAGAGGAGAAAAGACGGCGCAAGGAGCAGAGGTGGGGCACGGCTTACCTAACGCCTCTTTGCCCCCACCCGCCATTTTGCTCACTTCCTGTCTTCTCAGCGACATCACCACGTTGACGTCGGCCAGCTACCAGGCCGGTCTACCCATGCACGCGGGCCAGCACCTCCTCAACATTCAGGGTGAGTGTCACGCGGGACAACCCTTGGAACACGTTACGACTAATCAATGTGAATCTTTATTCTAATAATTACGACTGTGATGCGTGACTTTTCAATTCCTTTTTCCGAAATTGCCCGCCTCATCCATCAGGCAGTCCTGTCAGTCACAGTCGAACCGGCGCCCTGCTCGGAGATCGGAGCAAGCAGCTTTTCCAGAGCGCTGTTCTTCCTGTAAGTTTTGACAAAATTTCATGCACTCAACCTACTGTTTGCGCCCCCAATTCAGAAACTTGGCTCCTCATTTTTTATTTTTAAGTTATACCCGTGTCCTTTTCTTTTCAATAGACGCGTCACTATCAGACTCCGGCGTTCAGTTCAGGTGCGGCGGAGCACGGCCAGTTCAGCGGCGCCCAAGGGGTTCACGAGTCCTACGGGGTGACGCAGGCCCAACATCCCGCCACCTACGCTCCCGGACCGTCCGTGCCGGTCAGCTTTGCCGGCGGCTCCCAGATCCGAGGTGCGGACGGCCACGTATGTGCTGCTGAATGGTTTGTGGGGGCGCTTTTTGAAAGCGTGTGGCTTTCTCTTCTCCCCCCAGGAGCATCCGCGTTTCAGGCCATGCAGTATCTACCCCACCAGCAGCCTGCCTACCCGGTCCACAATCACTTCACATCCCAGCCTGGTCAGTTTGCACAGACATAAAAGCATCCTCTTAAAAATTACCCCGTCCCCCCCAATCGCTTGTGATGATAATATGTGACATTTATTTAAATAACTTCAAATGTCTTCACCATTGGGGAAAGTTTTTAAATGACCAATTTTTAAAGTTAGCTAATTGTAGTAAATGTCCTTTTTACTGTTACTTTTAGGCAAAAAAAGACTAATTGGTGTTTAAAGTGAACGCTGGCGCGAATAATAACAATAATAATACATTTAATTTAGAAGCGGCTTTTAAAACTCTCAAGGTGACTTTTCAGTCGCAGGATAAGTTTTTCTGTGGGTGAGCAGCAGCAGCCACACGCGCCAGCGTTCACTCAACCCAGAAGTAACTCAAATAGATAGAAAGCTATCTAGCTAATACATAGCCAATAGATAGTTGATAGACAGCTAGCTAGCCAGCTAGATAGCGATATAAGTAATAGATAGCTTGCTCGATAGCGAGCCAGAGAGCTAATATATAGCAAAAAGATAGCAAATAGATAGCCAGCTAGGTAGCTAGCTAGTAGTAGCCTATTGTATTGGATTGGATTTACTTTTCTTAATCTCGCAGTGAAGAAATTTACACTTCACAGAGGCAAAGTTATGAAATTTCTCTCCAGTTGTACATGTACATATCTTTATAGAGCATATATTTGATTACATGTTTATTTTTCCGGACAAACCAATACAGGTTACTTCTAAACACACAAACACTTCTTAAACATATTTATATAAACTTTACACATACTCATACAAGCCCTAAACATACATTCCATACAAAATATAGCACTGAAGCAATTTACGAACAAATTCATCTTACGACTGTTCGAAACATCTCGAATGGCTGCCGCTGCTCACCCGCACAAAAAAAAAAAATCAAGTGACTGTAAAGTGTCCTTGAGAGTTTTGAATGGCGCTTAGAAATTAAATGTATTATTATTATTATTATTATTATGTACTGTAGTAGTGTATTTTTGTCATATTTTGTTTGATTTAAATGCTGTGTAATTTTTTGGGATGTTTTAAAATCATGGCATCTCTAATGATCCCTTCATTTCAATGAGCAAACTATAACCAATGAAATTATTCATAATTAATACTGCCATTCCTGAATTTATTCTGGAATTGAAAATATGATGCGGAGCGCCATTCCCGAACATGTTTTTTTTAATTCTTGCGGGGTGAGGTGTGCCGATAAAGCACTGGTCAGACCTCTGGCAATGTTTTTCCCTCCCACGAGGGAGAAGCATTTGCCTTTTGTAGAGCCGCCCCCATTTCAAGCTCAGACAACTCCAGACCCATATAACTTAGGAATTACCTTTTTTCCTGATGAAAAAAGAGAGCCTAACATTTCTTACGCTGTATTTAATGTTTATGTAGTCCTAAAGCTCAATATTCTGCGGGTCTTGCAATTTGAGTGAAAATGACAAACACTCTGGCACAGGAGGACACATTTTGGCACCTCTGGCAGTGAATGTTAATAATGAATGACATGTCATCAACGCCCAGAAAACACGACAAATATGAGTGGCACCTTGATTAATTAACCCCCCCAGAAAGAAGGTAAATATTCATTTTTTTCGATTCAATAAAAACATGGGTAGGGGGGTATTTAAAAAAAAACTAAGAAAAATTGCAAACTGAGTATGTAGGAATCAAGTTCTTTTATGCTGCAATACTATGATTCGCCACTAGATGACAGACGTGTCTTATTTGATCTTACACTGCCCAATAACCCCCCCCCCCCCCCCCCCCCCCACACACACACACACACACACATACACAAAATATGTTGACGTGGATGTCTGGCAGGATAGTTAACGTGACCTACTCTTGCTTGTCAGGCTACATCCCGGGTGCCGGCATCCCGCTCCAGAAACAGCTGGAACACGCCAATCAACAGTCGGGCTTTACCGACGCGGTACGGAAGAAAAAAAAATTGCTGGCGTAAACGGTGGCCCAAATCAACCTTTCATTTGTGCTTGTCCCACAGGGTGCCCTGAGGCCCATGCACCCCCCCGCCATGCATCCTTCAGCTCAAGGATTGCTGCCCACACCAGCCATGGCTGTCCAGATTCCCTCCGCAAAGGTAAAGCCCAAACCCCGCCCTTGCGATGAGCCATCAGTTTGACTGACCGGTGACTCGGTTCTCGCCTAGGCTGCATTCCAAAGTTCACCGCAGGCCGCGCCACGCCACGGCTTCCTGCCCCACGCCCAGAGTGGCCAGAGGTTTTACCACCACGCCAAGTGACTCGTTCGAGGTTCCGCATCTTCTCGGCCTCGTCTCAACATTCGGGAGTTTCTGCTCTTGTTTTTGACATTTCAGTCGGGTGAGAAGTCCTTGAGGCTTCTCCCTCCTTGACATTTATGTACAGTTTATGTAATGAGATATTCCTACTTCTACTGTATGTTGGTTAATAAAATGTGCAAGAAATTAAGCTTGCATTCACTTTTTTGATTCATTATTCATCAATGCATCCATTGTTTTAATAATAATACATTTAATTTGGAAGCATCTTTCAAAACTCTCAAGGTCACTTTACAGTCACTGGATCAGTTTTTCCATGGGTGAGCAGTGGCAGCCACACGTGTTTTGTTCAAAATACTTTTTGAATTAGTATTAGACATTAAAATACATTTAATTTACAAGACTATTAGTGATTGTTTTCTTCATATATGTACACACACACACACACACATATATATATATATATATATATATATATATATATATATATATATATATATATATATATAATGTGAAGCTGGAACAAAAAGGGAAATCCCCTTGTGGAAAAGAAAAAAAAACACCGCCAGAGGCCATGGCCAGCGCTTTATTGGCACCCAAGCATGAAAAAACAAAGCCCGAACAAATTCGGGAATGGCGCTCTACGTCATATTTTCAATTCCCAAATAAAAACAGTGAATGGCTGTGAATTAATTTCAGGAAATAGTTTCCCCCCGAAAATGCCTCTCAATTGATCAGTTAATCGCAAACAAAGAATCTGCAACATTCAACACTATGTTTCAGCTTTATGTCCAGCTTTGTGCTCCAGTAAATGAATCAAATCAAGAATTACAACAAATCGACTAGTTGGTAAACCTCCGTTTTAATTTGACTTGCTGTGACGAGCGTTTGGAAAATAAACATGGGTAGGAACTGAAGATGGCCGCACTTAAATGTGAGGAAACCCCAATGCACTGAAATCCGCCATTATTTTTGCAATGAAGCCCTTTGACAAAACAGGGGAACAAGTAAAAAATACAGTCAAATAAAAATAGAGTAGCAATTCACGCCACTTTGAACTTTTGCCTTCCTTCCCCAAACTCTTTTTGTGTTTTACTAGATTGGGGATGTTTCACCTAAAATGCTCATATTATACAAGAATAAACATTAGAAATTCATGCTCCGAATTTCCAAGACAGGGAGAGCAATGAAAAACAATGAAAGGAGGAGAGTAACATTTCCTCCTTTGATACCCCCGCTCACCACACACACACACACACACACACACACACACACACACACACACACACACACACACACACACACACACACACACACACACACACACACACACACACACACACACACACACACACACACACACACACACACAATCTCCGGCAGGCCCTGTAACACAGTTGCAAGAAGAAAAAAATGAAAGAGAAAAAAGAAAGAACAATCAGAAACCAGACGTAAAATAAAAAGGACATGCAAAATGGAGCTAATGGGTGTCTATTCTCGTGTTTACCTTGCTGCCACTTATTTCCCTAAAGCTTTGATGCCGATGGCAGCTTCTTCATCCATGGCGTTGAGAACGGTCACCTGCGACAAAAATCAATGACTATTCCGACTACTGACAATTCCATTGTACTTTATATTTCATTTTTTAAAGATCTGTTAGTCTTGGCAGTAATGCCCCACTTATCGTGGTTAATGGGAACCGGGACCCTGCCTCAAAGGAGGGATCCCCATGTTGATTCTATTTTTGACCGGGAGCCAGTGGAGGCTTGGCAGGGGGACAGTTTCAGCGGCACCCAGGCAAGCCCTAAGACATCATCCAAACACACTCGGCTTCGAGAGAAGGACTGGCGCTCGAAACCAGCCCGGGTAACCGCCTTCGGGGGGATTGAGCTGGGGGGTGCCGCCGCTTTCCTGGAAGTGTTGCAGCGGGCGTCTGCGGAGGCCTTCAAGCCCGCTTTCGAGCACCGAAGGCGGGCAGCCACGGTGGGAATTCGGCCTCGGTTTAATGAATATAATAATATATAATGAATAATATAAGTGTTTGAGCTCCAGGACGGGGGCGAGAGCCGGTCCCCAGACGCCGCCCGGGGAACCACGTCTGGGGGGGGGGGGGGTGTTGAGCTGGGGGGGGGGGGGTGACGCCACTTCCCTGGAAGTGTGACAGCGGGCGTCTGCGGAGGTCTTCAAGCCGGCTATCGAGCACCGACAGAATCAAAGGAGGTTCCCCATGTAAGACATTTTGCCCAAGTGGAAGCACCGCCATGTTTTACCTCCATGAGCCGTGACCTTACCGTGGGGGAGGGGTTTGTGTGTCACGATGATCCTAGGAGCTAAGTTGTCTGGGGCTTTCTGCCCCTGGCAGCGTGACCCATGGCAAACTGGTGCTAGGTGAAGGGACCAGACATAGTACGACTCACAGACCCTTTATGATGAAAAACATGGATGGATCTAGGTTTCCCTTGCCCGGACGTGGGTCATCGGGGCCCCTCTCTAGAGCCAGGCCTGGAGATGGGGCTCGTTGGCAAGCGCCTAGTGGCCGGGCCTACACCCATTACCGGGCTCAGCCCGAAGAGGCAACGTGGCTCCCCCTTCTCAAGGGCTCACCAACCATGGGAAGGGCCAAAGGGGTCAGGTGCGATGCAAGCTGGGCGGTCCGATCCTCGACAACAGAAGCTCGCTCTTGGGACGTGGAAGGTCACCTCTCTTGCAAGGAAGGAGCCCGCCCGAGCTGGTGTCCGAGGTAGAAAGGTTACGACTAGATCAGTGGTTCTTAACCCGGGTTCGATCGAACCCTAGGGGTTCGGTGAGTCAGTCTCAGGGGTTCGGTGGATCCTCCGCCACAGAGGTCCAACCCTCAGTCTAGTCTGCAGTTAGTAGGCACAGTCCTTGGAAGAAGGGTTCGGCGAATGAGCATATGAAACCGGTGGGCTTCGGTGCCTCCAACAAGATTAAGAACCACTGGACGAGATATAGAGCCTTTTTTGGTACCAGCCCTCTCGAGAGGGGTTGGACTCTATTCCATTTTGGAATTGCCCACTGTGAGAGGCGTAGAGCAGTTGTGGGCATACTCATTGCCCCCCGGCTCACTGCCTGTACGTTGGGATTCACTCCGGTAGACAAGAGGATTGCCGCCATGATCAGAACCAGAGTGGTCTTTTGTGATTGGACTCTGTGCTCGACAAGTACTGTCTATACTGAAGAACTTGTTCAAACATAAGGGTGTCCAAATGTGCATTTGGCACCAGGACAGCCATGGCCGCAGTTCGATGATTGACTTTGTAGTTGTGTCAATAGATTTGCAGCCACGTGTTTTGGACAATCGGTGAAGAGAAGGGCGAAGCTGTCAACTGAGCACCACCTGGTGGTGAGTCGGCTCCCATGGTGGGGGAAGATGCCGGTCCGTCCTGGCAGACCCAAATGTATTGTGAGAGTTTGTTGGGAGCGTTTCTCGCAGAATCCCCTGTCAGAAGGAGTTTCAACTTCCACCTCAGGCAGAGCTTTTCCCGTGTCCCGGGGGTGGTGGGGGACATTGAGTGCGAATGGACCATGTTCCGGACCTCTCTTGTTGAGGTGGCCAATCGGAGTTGTGGCCATAAGGTGGTTGTTGCCTGTCGGGGCGGCAACCCCGTACTTGCTGGTGGACCCCACCAGTAAGAGATGCCGCCAAGCTGAAGAAGGAGTCCTATCAGGCCTTTATTGCTTCTGGGACCCCAGACAGCTGACGGGATCGATCAGCCAAGCAGAATGCGGCTTCGGTGGTTGCCAGGGCAAAAACTCTAGAATGGGAAGAATTCGGTGTGGCCATGGAAGTCGACATCTGTTCAGCTTTGAGGAAGTTCTGTTCCACCGGAGGGGAAAGCAGTGCACCACTAACACTTAGTACAGTGAGGATGGGGCGCTGCTGACCTCCACTCGGGACGTTGTCAACCGGTGGGCAGAGTACTTCGAAGACCTCCTCAACTCCACCATCACGCCCTCCTTGGAGGAAGCAGAGTGTGGGGACTTTGAGATGGGCTCTCCGATCTCTGTGGTTGAAGACACCTATGTGTTTTAAAAGCTCCTCGGTGCCAAGGCCCCAGGGGTGGATGGGATCCGCCCTACGTTCCTCAAGGTTTTGGATGTTGTGGCGCTGTCTTGGTTGACACGCCTTTGCATGGTCATCAGGGAGAGTGCCTCTGGATTGACAGACATTTTTAAAAAAGGGGAACGGAGGCTGTGTTCCAACCACAGAGGGGTTCTGGAGGAGAGGGTCCCTCAGGAAGTCGAACGTCAGATTGAGGAGGAGCAGTGTAGTTTTCGTCCCGGTCATGGAACAGTGGACCAGCACCAGCTCCAGGACCCTGCTAAGGGCGCTTGGATGAATGGCGCTTGCTGCATGGGAATTCGCCCAACCAGTCTATGTGTGCTTTGTGGACTTGGAGAACGCGCTTTACCGTGTCCCTTGGGGAGTTCTGTGGAGGTGCTTCGGGAACCCCGTTCGACCCATATACGACCGACGTCCGAGTTTGGTTCACATTGCTGGCAGTGAGTCAGAATCGCTCTCAGTGAGGGTTGGGCTCCGCCGAGGCTGCCCTTTGTCAGCGATTCTGTTCATAACCTTTATGGACAGAATTTCTAGGTGCAGCCAAAGCGTTGAAGGGTTCAATTTTGGTGGCCTCGGTATAGCATCTCTGCTTTTTTCAGATGATGTGGGGCCTGCAAGGGGGGCTCTCCAACTCTCACTGGAGTGTTTTGCAGCCGAATGTGAAGCGATTGGGATGAGAATCAGCACCTCCAAATCTGAGGCAATGATTCTCAGTCGGAAAAGGGTGGAGTGCCCTCCCTGGGTCAGGGAATAGACCTTGCCCCAAGTGGAGGAGTTTAAGTATCTGTGAGTCTTGTTCACAAATAAGGGTAGAGGGAACGAGAGATCGACAAACGGATCGGTGCGGCGTCTCCTGTGATGCGGACTTTGTACCTATCTGTCGTGGTGAAGGAGGAGCTGAGCCAAAAGTCGAAGCTCTTACCGGTTGATCTACATCCACTCGTGCCATCATTGATTTACGTCACAATTGTGTACAGTCATGACACAACTGAGTCATTCGGCAAATGTTCCTGATTATTTTAGTAAAATAAGTGATGTGTGTTCATTACTTTTCATTCGCGACAATGGTAAATACTGACCAGGATCTCTTCCCCGGCTTCATTTTTGCTCTCGATTTCTTTGCCCAGTTCGCCATCTGGGATTTTCAGGTCCTCTCTCACCTCCCCGCTGTCCTGGAGAAGGGACAGGTAGCCATCTTGGATCCCGATCAGCTAGAAGAGAGCAAATAGGAAGTGTGTGAAAATGTGGATTTGGCAACTGAGGCGCTCTTTCCAAAGTCTCACTTGGTAGTCCACCCTCTTGATGTTTGGGACGTCCATGTTGTGAGTGGAAGGGCAAATATCTTCATATTTCTTCCCGGAGAAGATGTCAATACCAACGAGGTGGACCTGGGGAAGCCAAAAAAACTCGCTTTTTCCCTGGAATGGCGACTGCTGGATCGGGTGTATGGTGTGGCTACCCACCTTAGCGTGACCGTGCTTGCCCGTCTTGGAGGTGGACATCTCCATAATCTTGCAGGGACGGCCTTTAAGCACAACGTGGCCGTTCTTGCGCAGGGCCGAGCACTGCATGGGATAAGTGGCTGACGCGCCGGCGTCGCCCGTCTGGAAGTCCAGCTCAGCATCCGCCATGTCCGCTGTGGAGCCACACAATGACACATTTTGAACATTCCGTCATCACATTTTACCACCGGGGGATTATGTGTTCATTACTCAAGTAGACCCGTAGTCCTAAATAATCTGCGCGTGCATTGATAGAAATGCCTCAGGTTGGATACATATTTTTTCTAGCCCCTCAGCTAAAATATATCAGTCGTTACCATACCCAAAGCTCCTCAAAAATAAAACACCTTACTTCAAGTAATACTCTTGGCAATTTAGTTTCTTTTCTTTTCTTTTAGTTTATTTTCGCAGGCATTGCTTCAAACAAACAAACAATAATGCCTGATATATTGGTCAGCACCGAAGGGAGGGCGATATATATCATCATTGATATAATCACCAACCCTGCTCTTATGAGATGTAATTTTACATGACAGTCTCCTCTCCCAGGAAATGATTTGGGGTTGACAAAGACTGACAAAAAAGATTGCCAGTTGTGCTGAAAAATAAACAAAGCCATTGTTCAGAAAAGCTGCCAATCCATAAATATTCCATGAAGTGAGTCAATTTTTTTGTATAGGTTGTGGAATATTGTGAAATGATCATTAATTTAGAAAATAGCTAACAATCTAATACCAGAAACTGTGCACTAAATAAGCACTTGAAGAAATACCTCACCTCCAATAAACACTATTTTGCTCATTGCAGAGTCTAGCGTACATAATCATGTGCAACATAAATCTCCCCCTCCCAAATAAGAGCCTCATGTAAAACAAAAACAATAACATGTACTCTGTAGTTCAGCTAATAAAGTAAACCGGCAGGCATTCGGTTGCATTAGACTTACTGTCAAATTAAAAGAATAATACTGGGATATTTTTGTTATAATTTAAACCTAATAAAGACAAATAAGACAATATGGATGCAGTCTTTTTTCCCTAAAGTGCATTGCAGTTCCTCGGGATCAAATAAGTGACTGGGGCTTAAGTAAATCTTTTTGGGGGGACAATTTATCTCGTATTTCAACTAATAATGTTTGAGGCCTGGTCTGTACGTGCCAGGGTCCTGAGTCAATGTAACTGCCGCATCATCCCAATCGCTACCCCCCCCCCCCCCAAAAAAAAAAAAAAAAAAAATCCACGCTGCAAACGCGTCACAATGGCACGGCTCACGCAAATGTGCAATTTGCACGAGCGTTCCCCTTTCTCCAGTTGAATGTTGGCCCGCTAACGTTGGTGGTGGGAGCTAAGCTACGACTGTCATGACTAAGCCATTACTTGATGCTGCTGCACTTTGTTTCACATCGCTCTATTTTGCGGTCAGCCGCAGGATTCTGCAGAAGACCCCAATCCGCGTACTAGTGTTGTTTTAAAACGTGCCAATAAATTGTGAGACATTATGGGAAATTGTTTGTTGTTGTCGATTAGCTTAATTTCAGGTGTGCCGACTTCATCGGATGAGAAAAGCGACTCATGTGAATGCGTTTTGTGCCAATGAGAAAATATTCTTTGTGTATATCCATTTTTATGTTCTATCTGGTAGGTTTTCATACCCAACTCACCCTTCTTGGACAAAGAATCTGCCGTGTGGTTTCACTTTTAAATTCCCCGATGGAGTGGCCTCGTCGTCCACTTGCGCTCCCTTGTCTGGCTAGCTTGTCGTTATTAGTCTTTCATTTCAGTCGCGTTGGTGTTTGTTGCTGTTATTTTTGTTCAGCACACAACGGCGCCTTTTTTAACCACTCGACTCAAACGTTAAAATTCCAACGCTGGACCAAAAAGAACGCACCCGCCCTACCGTCCCGTTATTTGGATGTGGCGTCAGGCGGCCCCAGTCCGCCCCGCCTCCCTCCGCTCACATCCAGCGGTCTTGTATCGGAGCAGCAATCACAACATCCGGTTTAGACCTTTATAATAAAGGTTCGCCTATTCTTGCCGTGTTGAGCACGAACATCCACTCGACGTATCATGTATAAGTACATTTTAATTTCGAATTGGGTGTTTAAATTGAACAATGATTTATAATTGAACCAGACATTTGGTGACTTTGTTGCTATTGTTGATATTGTACCCTGCCCACTCCCCAGACACCCGGGTAGGCTCCATTTGCCCAAGACCCTTGTGACGATAACAGATTAGAAAATCATTCATTCATTCGTTAGTTCGTTCATTTATTCATCTTGGGCAGCTGGCTAATGAAAAACATTTCCTTATACAACAGCAACCGTTGCCTTTGTTACCGGCTGAATTATTTTCGAGCCTTTTTTCGAGTCAGACAGTCCTGCCTCAATGGAGTTAGCACACAACTCACTTCTGACTTTCCTTCAGACTGCCTGATTTTTTTTCAGTTCATTTGAAAATTATTTTGTGAGTCAATGACACGATTATTTTATGCACCACTTAGACTATTTTAAATTATCCAATTATCTATTTTTATTCTCCCTCATTAATACTGGAATCGAACTGCATGTGTGTACAGTATTGCTTAAAGAGGAAGCGAGTTCTTAAGCACCGGAAATGTGTTTTTCCCTGGGTTCTGATTGGTTCACAATGATATCCTTCAATGTTGCCGTTGGCAAATGAGAGCACAGCACTTGCCTCGGGGTTGCGCCTTTTGGAGGACTCTATCTCAAAGCAAAGGAACGCATCTTTGACTTCAAGGCGAAAAATGGACGGAAACACTCTTTAGATTGGAATGCGGTTTACATACGTGCAAATGAGCACCTCATCATGCCATTAAATTGGACCGGCGACGACTTTTGAGGACATTTGACGAGCGAATATTGTGATAAGATGCGTCCGCGGAGTGCCTTTTGAAACCGCTCCACAAAGCCCCCGAAGCAGGCCCGCCCGTGTTTTTGTTTTCGATTGTCCTGGACGCTATTTGCTTTATTGTTTTCCTTTTTTATTTTTTTATTTTTCTGTCGATCTAGCAGCCGATGATGAGCAAACATGTCAGGGAATCTCTACAAAGGCCACGAAGTCAGCTGCTGTATCAAATACTTCATTTTTGGATTCAACATCCTCTTTTGGGTAAGCGAGAAGGCCTGCGTCGTCATAACTGTTTCGATTCTATTCAGGATTCATCCAAATAAATATTAAATGGCGCATTTTACTACCAAAATAACGGAATGGGGCCCTGCTGGTGCAGTACCAAAAACTGTATGCCAGCTGCTAATCGGCTTGTTGGTGTCCTTCACAGTCAGCCTTATAAAGACATCAAACACAAGTTTGGTGGAAAGCTGCAAGTAACCAAACTAGTCTTTCTATTTTTTGTTTTGCTTATTTTCATTTTAAGCAGCCTTTTCATCTTTTCAGGGAGAATAATCTGATTTATTATTTTACTTCCATGGCAATTAATAGTTGGCTGAAATTCATGTTTTTGCCTCGTTTTACAGCTGCTGGGCATGGCCTTGGTTGGAATTGGCTTGTGGGCATGGAGTGAAAAGGTAAATGGAAATTAGTGCTCCAACTCACATTTACTTTAATGAGCAATTAATCGATTGATTTTTTTTAATTCACTTAATGCGTTGGAGGGAAAATAGAGGATTTTCGTTCTATTGTTTAAAAACTGAATATTATTTCAAAATAAAATTAATATTTATTCTGTTACTGACGCTCATATCATTAACACCCCCCCCCCCCCATCCAAAAAAATAGCATAACATAAAAAACACCCTCTGCTGGATGTATTTCTGCTGTGTATCTCCTCCAGGGAGTTCTGTCCAACATTTCGTCCATCACGGACCTCGGGGGTCTTGACCCAGTGTGGCTCTTCATGGTGGTCGGTGGAGTCATGTTCATCCTGGGCTTCGCCGGATGCATCGGAGCGCTGCGTGAAAACACCTTCCTGCTCAAATTTGTATGTTGCGTGCTATTAACAAGTACTCCATTCATCAATTGGATTGGATTGGATTGGATTAGCCTTTATGACTCTCGCAGTGCAGACATTTACATTTCATATCAGCAAAAGTTATGCTTATAAATTAAAGTTATGAAGCAATGTTGTGAAAAAAAAAGGAAAGGAAAGGAAGAAGTAAAAAAAACAAAATACAGAGCTGTTGCAAAGGCAGCCACTCTGGCGGTGCCACATTGAAGTCAAAACGACAAAAAATAAAATACAGTAAAGTCTCGTTATATCGATATCGGTTTTATCGATAGTACCGCTTATTACGATACTATTTCTATGAACGCAAGGAGAAAATTACATGCGCGCAGGGTCGGATATATCGATAGTCCGGTTATATCGATATTTTTTCGGACTCCCGAGAATATATAATATAATAACGAGACTTTACTGTAACAAATAATGTGACACAACACGAGACGCAGATAGTGATTCAATCTTAAGCACTTCCTGCACCCTCTTTGATGCATGAAGCAGTTCTAGATGAAAGAGGAGAGAATCAAAGCCTCCTTTTCACCAGTGGATCAGGGACGTGATGGTGAAATGTGGACATCGGCTACAAGCTAAATGTTGAAAGCAAACATTCAGCTGTAGCATCCATTGACAAAAAGAGATTGTTTCACATCTTCTGTCCCACATAGATCCGCTTCAATTCCGAGGCGTGTGCAGTTTCACATACGCATCGGCGCTCTGCGCTGACGCTGTTTTCTTCTCATTGCGGGCTCCTCAATCCATGCATCCATCCAGCCGCAGATTGTCCAACAGCACTGACCTTTCTGCTGCACATAGTGGGGATGTGAAAATGCTGCCCATTACAGACGCAAAAAAAGCACAATCGCCCCAGAGCTTCTTTTTAATGAGCGATGATGTCGCCTGAAGTGGACGCCAATCTCCCCCTTTCCTTCCTTGACTCAAATTGATTTTCTCCCACAGTTCTCGGTGTTCCTGGGTATCATATTTTTCCTGGAACTGACCACCGGAATCCTGGCTTTCGTCTTCAAGGACTGGATCAAGGACCAGTTGAACTTGTTTATCAACAACAACATTCGGGCTTACCGGGACGACATTGATCTGCAGAACCTAATTGATTTCACACAGGAATATGTAAACTCAAAATTTTACACTCAATGTTTGTATAAAAATCTGTGCTGCTGAACTGTTTTTTTCCCCCCAACAAAAATCACCGCACAATCAAAAAAACTCACGTTTGTCCTACATATCATTCCAAATCTGCCCCAAAATATTCAACCTTCTCATTCTGTATAATAGTATCAGGTAGCATCAGACCTAGTGCAAGCTTAAATAAGACAGGTTGAGTGATTGGAGATATTACAAGTTTTAACTAGTTATAACTAATCCTACTATCCTCACAGATTGTTATTTTAATACTTTTAAGTATGTGGGGATTTTTTTTGCCATTTCCCTAATTGTTGATGTGTTGATCGGATTTATTTATATATTCATTTATTAATTAATCTGATTATTTAGTTGCATGTGTGGATTTATTTATTTATTTATTTATTTATTTATTATTAACATATTCACTGCCAGACGATGTATCAAAATGTGTCCACTCCAGTGCCAGGGTTTTTGTCATTTTCACTCAAATTGCAGGACCCACAGAATATGGAGTTTTAGCACTACATAAACATTCAATACAGAGTTAGAAACCCAATACTATATTCTTTCATCAGAAAAAAAGTTATTTCCTAAATTATTTGGGTCTGGAGGCGAATGGTTAACACGCCAGCTTCACAGTGCAGAGGTCGTGAGTTCAAGACCCAGTCAGGCCTCCCTGTGTAGAGTTTGCATGTTCTCCCTGGGCCCGCGTGGGTTTTCTCCGGGTCCTCCGCTTTCCTCCCACATTCCAAAAACATGCAGGGCAGGCAGATTGACCACTCCAAATTGTCCTTAGGTGTGAGTGTGAGTGTGGATGGTTGTTTCTCTTTGTGTGCCCTGCGATTTGCTGGCAACCAATACCCTGCCTCGTGCCCGAAGACGGCTGGGATAGGCTCCAGCAACCCCGCGACCCTAATGAGGAATAAGCGGTACGGAAAATGGATAGATGGATGGATGTGGGTCTGTAGTTAGATGAGCTTGGAATGAGGGCGGCTGTCCAAAATAAAATAAAATAAAATAAAATAAAATACATGTTGGTTGATATAGGGCTTTAACAACAGCTGAAGCCGCAAAAAGCGCTAACATGGACAAAAGGCAAATGCCGCCCCCTTGAGGAAATGAAAAAAAAAACATTGCCAAAGGCCATGGCCTGCGCTTTATCGGCACCCTAACAAGAAAAAAACAATACCCGAACAAATTCGGGAAAGACGCTCTATGTCCCGAATAACTTTGTTAAATGGCAGTGAATGAGTTAATACTTTTAAATATTAGGTTTTTTTTTTTCCTAATTGTTGAAGTCTTGATCGGTTTTGTTTATTTACAGTATGCATTTATTTATTAGTGTGTGTGGTGTATGTATTTATTATTAAGGGCCCTTCCCCCTATCAGCTGTTCTATTTTATGATTTTAGGATTAAATGTTTTCACCATATGCATTTTTTTAAATGGCCCATTTGCCTCCTTTTATTTCCCGATCCATCTGCATATCGCGTGCCTAAAATAGGCACTCTAAATAATGTAACGTGTTTTTTTTCTTTGCCGTTTCCGCGTTTCAGTGGGAGTGCTGCGGCGCCTTTGGAGCGGACGACTGGAACCTCAACATCTACTTTAACTGCACCGATGGAAACCCCAGTCGAGAAAAGTGCGGCGTTCCCTTCTCCTGCTGCACCAAGGACCCCGCGGTACGATACTTACTTGGCCCATATGGACACTATCCTGAAACAAGACGATGACCTTTATTCATGTATTTTTGTCATCAGGAGGATGTAATAAACACTCAATGTGGATATGACATTCGAGCAAAACCAGTAAGTGTTTTATTAAGATCACGTATTTGTCAACACCTAACTGCTAGCAGCGGCTTTTCCGACTATTGCAGAGTTGACTTCCGTCAACTTCCACGAACGTTTGTTTGATGATGATTTTCAATCTGTCGATTCGTGATTGCAAGTCAATTAATTTGCGTCACGCAGGATTCAGAGCAGAAGGATCACATCAACGTGAAAGGCTGCGTGCCGCAGTTTGAGAAATGGCTGCAAGACAACCTCACCTTAGTGGCGGGGATATTCATTGGCGTCGCGTTGCTGCAGGTCAGTCTCGCTAACTTATTTGACTTTTGGCTAATTTGACTTCTTTCACTTAAAAAAAATGGGTGATTTGCTGTCCACAGATCTTTGGAATTTGTTTGGCGCAGAATTTAGTGAGTGACATTGAAGCAGTGCGCGCAAGCTGGTAAGCAAATGATTCGCGATGTCATTGTCGTGTTCCGTTTATTTTCCCCATCATCGGTCCAACTTCATCTGGACACATTGTAGTTTCTGTTTTGTTACATGATCAGGATGCGGTGGAACCCCTTAAAGTACAACTGACATCACTTTTTTGTTTCCTGTTCTGTGGTCACCCTCACGTTTATTTCTTTATTTTTGTAAACATCTAGCTCAAATTCTATGAAAAACTCATTTCCTGTTCTCTGCGTGCATTGAGAACCAATTTTGACTTCAGAAGTTCCAATCAGGCAATTCAGGAAATCACTTCATCGCTCTTTCTCAAACCCCTTTGACCCCACCTCCCTCCCACATGCTTCATCAGGGTACCCCCCCAACTCTCCATACGTCGACCCCCGACACACTCGGGCTCCATACGTCGACCCCCGACACATTCGGGCAAGAATGTTCCGGCGTACTACTTGTGAGGCACATGCTATGCATGTTTGTATCCGGTGGGTGCTTGATTGGCTTGATGTGAATTATTTACAATAATTTGCACTTACAGTCACTTTGTGCCCCTCCCTCACCACCACAAAAAGTTGCATAAAACACAAAATGCCATCAATATGCAATGGCCTGTCAACTAAAATCTACATCTTTTGTTGTCGTAGTGACACCTGATTGGTGGCGCGACCACGATATTCCTTGTGTTAGCATTAGTCTTAGCATCAGTGCTACGTCTCCTATCTGTCTATCTATATATCTATCTAGAGTCTCCAGAGTATCCATCCATCCACCCACCCATCTTTTGTGACATCACTAATGTACTGTACATTCTGATGTCTTGGTTTGCTTTCTACTCCGAACCTTCCTCATTGCCTTGGTAATGTTGTGACATTATTACCAATGACATGGATACTCCCAAAAATGATGATTAAGTATCCCAAGCTCACAAAACAACTTGATATGTTTTCTCTCATTTTGCTCTAGTGGATTTTGACGATTCGGCTGCAGGACTTGAGACCCCACCCCCGCCCCTATGAGGACATGAATGAGGGGGCACATCTTCCTGCACTACTCACCGAGCCAGCACCTTTTTAAGGCACTACTACTGTGTGAAAAAAAGATGATGTATGTACAGTATATACATGTAAAAAGTAAAACACTGCCCGCCTTTAGTTCACTGTTGTAGTTGAGACACTGTTTGTAAAGTTGGCTAGTTGTCGTTTACCATAAGTTATTAAAAAGAGCAATAAGGCCATTTAAATGTGGGCAACCTGGACATAGCCCCGTTAGCTTATCAGGTTAAACTTGCTAGCGCCGACAGATAGTAAACCGGCCCGGCGTTAGTAGAGTTGTGTTAGCGTTGTGAGCTAACATGGGTAATACATTGCTTACCTGTTGCTTTTTTTTTTTTGGGGGGGGGGGGGGGGGGGGGGGAGATTCAAATGACTGATTTTGATAAAAACATGGAGCATTTTGATAAACACTTTTAACATTAGAACAGAATTTTGCATAATGAGTTGGAAAATTTGTTTGGGGGGCATTAGACCAGTGATTCTCAATTGGTTGTACTATACCCAAAAGCGACTTGCAGACAGCTAATAAAACAAAACAAAAACCGCTGTTATTGTTATTCAGATATTTTTGACATAGAATGGAACTTCCCAAATGGAACTTAGATCTTATTTGGTAAATGACGAGCTACTCAAGGTGCTAGTTTACAATTAAAAAAAATGCTATGCTAGCATAGTCTTTGGGTTACGGGCATCCTAGCTACCAATACACTTCTATTCATTTCAAACAGTGTTTAAAAATACAACACTGTGTTTGTATAGTCAAAGGCATTTCCCCTCCACCACCCACCCAAAAAATGCTTGATTATTCTTAAGTTCCATAAAAGATAGGTCACAACCTTGTAATAGCTGGAAGAAGGGGGTCCCAGAGTGGCACCAGTTGAGAACCACTGAAACTCTGGACTTTGGTTTTAGTCTAACTTCATCCATCAAAATTATCCTATGAACTGTACAGTGTTTTATGTGATGTTTTACTTCATCCATAAACCATTCGATGGTGCAAATTTTGTCCATTAAAAAAAAATTCACTATTGATGTTTCACGGAACATTTCACATAATGTGAGTTTTCTTTTTTATTTAGGGGGGGGCATCCTACCTGTCATTTGAGTTTTGGGGTACAAGTATCTCATTTTGGGAAGGTGTTTAATGCACTTCTGTGTCAGTAAAGATTACGTTTTTGTTACACGGCAGGAGCGATCCTGTTAAGTAATTTAATCATGTATTTGCCAGTCATTTGTGACAAACATTCTGCACTTGCATCAAACCTGACAAAAGCATCTTGTAGTTTTTTTTATGAACATGATGGACTATCACCAAAAAGTTGATATGAATTGTGTGTGTAAAATACTCATCACAGGCCACTGTACCTTGGGTTGTTTTAAGGTCACAGTAATGACCACAAAAGTGTTATTACCTTGAAAATGGAACTGCGTTTAAAATAAATGACTGAAATATTGACCAAGATCGTGTGAAGGGACTGTAAAATCGTAAAAATAATACAGTGAGCCCTGACTTGCTATTGTCACAATTTGCAAGGTGGCAGCCGCCATAGGGCGCTGGGAACATATTCATCATTGTCACATTTCAGTTTGCGACCAACGGGTGGCACTGCAGGGCCCCGACTGCAGCCGCACAGGTGTTGGTCGTTTTAATCAATGGCAGTTAAAAGGACTCCTGGAGTGACCATAGAGTGTCGGGTCATTGTTTGTTTCACCCTGTCAGGTTTGTTTCGTTTTGTTGCATTTTACGCATGGTTTTGTTTGCTACTTTGGACCTTTTTTGTTCTTTTTTGTTAACTTTGTTGTTTGAGATTTTGTTCCTGTCGACTTTAATTAATAAAATGTGTCAAATACACCTTGCTCCTCCCTCTTGCCTGCATTTTGGTGTCCATCACCACCTTGCAAATCGTGACAGCTATCAGCTTTTAATTACCTTCTATGACAGTTCCAAATGTACAACTTTTTCTGACATTTACAACAAACATTTACATTTATAGTACTTTTATGTTGTTGCTATGGATACAACTCAAACAACACATCTGATAAATAACTAATCATACTTAAAAAAAGAACAATTGTTACCGATTGGGACAAGCCAAGATTTACAGTAAATGCGATATGATATGATAAAGCAATCTTCAAGTGATCCATCAGGGTGGCGGCTCATGCATTTCTTCACTGCATTTAACTACCAACGCAAGCTACTCTTTTATTCACTGCGCAGTGTTCTTTTCTTGTGTGCTCCCATTGAATGTTATAATATCTCAACAGGTTTTTCATCATGAACCAGTGACATGAGCCAAGGGAAACAAGTCACAAAACGATGTGGTGTATTTACATTTACAATGTCCTGAACATAAACCGTAGTTTCAAATTAGTTGCCTCCATTCGAAACTATCCGTCTATTTTATGGAGAGTAACGCAGCAGTGACACAGACCAAGGACGTGCAATCGTGTTTTTTTTTTTTTTTTTTTTTAGCGTAGATGCCCCGAGCAGACATATCTGTAAACCTGACCCCACGCAATGATGAAAACGCAAATGTGCAGTTTAGTCTAATAATGCGTAACAAGATCTCGAGGACAAGTTCATCCCGTGGGATCTCTGGGATTGGCTAAAAACACCCTAAAATGGCTGCTTCGAGTCAAAATGGCTGACTTCCTACGTGTTTTCAGATGTGGGGGAGGGGGGTTGTCACATTTCACACACATGCCTACCAAATTTCAATATCCTGCCTTATGGTCGCCGGATCTGTGTAAAAGAATTCCAGCGACACATGCCTCAGTTAGATAGATAAACAAGATGATCATGAGGTAAAGCGGTAATGAGACATGACTCACTAAATGTTCCTCGCTCTTTTGTTCTGACATTTTCCATAAATCTGGAGACCCCGATATATCAGCAGCTCAAACACATAATCGATCACTGATATATAAAAAAAAATACAGCCGATTTTAAAAGCAACAAATATATTTTAAAACTTATATTTACTAATAATGGATGACTCAACTAAAAAGAACAAAAACACTAGTTCTAACACAGTATTGTTTTCGGGATCAGTGTCGAGGTACATTATATATGTACGGTATCGAAGACCAAATTTTGATATCACGATGACACCAGGTGGAACAAATCGATGATCTGAGTACACGTCTAACTGTACAACCTCACCTCAATAAATCTCATGACGGCTCTCCCGGTCGCCAACGTAATGACATATTCGTCCGTGATGAACATCAGTCTGTCCTTAGCATGAGGCAGGAGGATATCTGTCTGGCAGTTAATGCAAGATGGTACCTTGGCACGTGACGATGGGCTTACAGAACAAGGGGGTTGCGCATTCATCGGGTGATCGGGTGCAGGGCGTTCAGCTGCAGGGGGTGTCGGGGGGGGCTTATATGAGGCGTTTAGCTCTGGGCGGTTAGTCGCTGCTCCGTGAGCGACGCCTGGTGGGACACTGTCTTGTTTTCGTGTGAGCGAAGCTTGGACACCACATCGATGAACGCCCGACTCTGGACTTCTCTGTGGAGGGGTTCTGAGAGAACACAGAGGAGGTGACGTTTCTTCAACGCAAGACCAATGCACAAAAGTTAACATGAATACATATTTGTCCGATTGCCCATATTTGAGAAGTTGTCGTCAATCGACGGGAGCCATGCAGCATGATGTCACCTACAAATTTTGCATTTGGAATTTTAATAAGCTGGGTGGCCACATCGGACGATAAGAATTAAAACAGAATCTTTAGACTGTTTTTATGTTCCAGTTGTTTATTATTTTGCTTTGTGTTGACTATCAGGTGAAGCACTTTGTTACACTTTGTTGTGAAAGCGCTATATAAATTAGGATATATTGTGGAATTGAAGCGGATTTATGTGGGACAGGAGATGTGAGACAATCTCTTTCCGTCAATTGATGCTACAGCTGCGTGTTTGCCTTCCGGGCTAAGTGAACGCTGGCGCGTGTGTCTGCCGCTGCTCACCTACAGAAAAGATATCCTGTGAGTGTAAAGTGTCCTTGAGAGTTTTGAAAGGCGCTTAGAAATGAAATGTATTGTTCTTATTATTATTGTATTGTTTGTATATATATACACACAATCACATTAGTGGCGTGAGTTTGTGTTACGCTAGCCCGAATGGCTGCCGCTGCTCACCTGCCAAAGAAAAAAAAATCTTATCCTGTGACTGTAAAGTGCCTTCGAGAGTTTTGAAAGACGCTTAGAAATAAAATGTATTATTATTATTATTTATGTGGTCGCTGATGCCACCGATTTCTTCTCAGTGACCCCGTTTTCCCAAATCCATCACTTCAAAAATTCATTGAGAGGCTCTCATAAACGTTTGATGCTAAAAACTGGCTATTTAATAAAGCGGCATACTGATTATCATCTCGGAGTACTAACTTAGCTATATTTAACCACCGTCATGTATATTCTCTATCAAAGTGTTGCAATTCGACGTGAACGTGTGTGCGAGATCTCACCGGATCCCATAACAGCACAGATGAGGATCATGGAGTTGTATTTAATCTCCGGCGCGCTCCTCTCATCCGACAAGAGCTTGTGAAGCATAGCAACGAGGTTCGCTTCCTCAAAGTCCTTCTCGGCTGCAACTGTGAATGGATGAGAAGAAGGGTTCAATTTTGCTCGAACCGATTCAAATGGCCGGCAAGTTCTTGTAGCGCTCACTCAAATCGAGCGCCGCAATGAGCCCCAGCGCAACCAGTGCTTCATTCTGCATGATCATGTGCTCGCTGGTTGCCATGGTGACCAAGTGCTTGACTCCGCCTCCCCGGATAACTGTCCTGACGACATCCTGAAAAAGCACAATTTTTAAAAAATGTCACAATGGGTGAAAATGAGTACGAAATCTCCGCTTCGAAGCAAACTGGCTGCCAGACCTTGGACTTGCTGTGTCGAATGAGAGCAGAGAGGAGCCTGTTGGACTCGCCCATCACCCCTGCGTGATCTTTGGCTTCACACCACTCCACCAGCCGCTCCACCAGTTTCCCGTTGGTCCCAAGCTGGTCCGCTGCTTCCACTGAAACCAACAATGAACCACATTAAGAGCTCCGTTATATCCTATTGTATTGTGTCTATTTATTTGTCTGTGTGTTTATCTATTTATTTATTCACCTGTTGTTTTTTTTTTAGATCTATCTATCTATCTATCTATCTATCTATCTATCTATCTATCTATCTATCTATCTATCTATCTATCTATCTATCTATCTATCTATCTATCTATCTATCTATCTATCTATCTATCTATCTATCCCTCTCTCTCTCTCTCCCTCCCTCCCTCCCTTCCTCCCTATCTATCATCAATTCAGAGCTATCCACCCATCCATCCACCTATCCATCCAGCTGGATGGTGAATAACTGAATGGATGGATGGATCCATCAATCTTCAACTGGATAGCTGGATGCTAGCTAGCTATCCATCCAGCTAGCTAGCTATCCATCCAGCTAGGTAGCTATCCATCCAGCTAGCTAGCTATCCATCCATCCACCCATCCATCCAGCTAGCCACCCAGCTAGCTATCCATACATCCATCTCCCGCCTATAAAATAATACATAAATAAATGTATTTATGCATTCTTTTTTTCCTAACCCTCATTGCATCACACAAAATGTAGTTCATCATATTATTTGACAACTTGTGATGTTATCACGACTCGCTGGGGGCTGTATTATGACAGTGAGGACGAGAAGGCCTCTCTACCTTGTGTGTCGATCAGCATCCGCAAGGTCCCCAGAAGTTTAAACTGCACCGGCGGCATCTCTGACTGCAAGAACTTCAACACCACGTCGGCGACACCGGCTGACAGCATCTTGGATTTGTTCACAACTGGTGGGTCATGACATGTACACATACATCACATTCAGAGCCAGTCAAAAGGTTTGGATTTCAGGACGAGAACTGTTGATTGATGGTGTATACAGAATGAAAAGTGGGCTCACCGGGTATGGCCAAGTTCCGAAGAGCGCTGAGAGCTGCGTGTTGAACTGTGACGTTGCCTTCATCAATGTGCCGATCCAACAGCTCCAAAAGCTTCTGTACAATACCAGTGTCCACCATGTGGATGCAGTTGCCATCTGTTCAGAGGGGAGGGGCAAAAATGGCTTGATGGAATGAATGGTCAACACGATGGAACAAACCGGCAACATTTTCAGTCTTACCATTGCGGGCAAAATTAGCAATGGCAAGCGCACCAGCTAGTTGCAACTGGTGGTTGTGCGATGGGATCCAGGAAAGCACCCTTTGGAAGACACTTCCCTTCCCTCCCTCAAACAGCTTCTGCATGGACTCGTCTGCATCAACGGTCAAGAATTATTAACGGAGATGTAGCTGGAATGCAGATGTAAATGTGGTGGGGTTTTTTTCTGTTTTAATTGTTTTTTACCTCCGAGCAGAAGGAGCACCATGAGGTCAGAAGCCGTCTTCAACTGGGCCACCTCCTCCTCCCGCTTGCCGTCCACAGTCTGGGCCACCACCTCCAGGAGGCATTCCACCAAGCCCGCCTCGACCATCTGCAACTTGATCGTATCTGGATGGCAGAGAAGGCAAGGAAGTGTCAGAAATTGTCATGGGAATGTTGAACATTAACATGTATGATTATGAATATTGTCTTGGATTTGCCTTTATTCGTCTCACAGTGGAGAAATTTACATTTCACAGCAGCAAAATTGTGAAAGGAATGAAAGTAGAAAAACAAAATACAGAAGCTGCTGGAAAGGCAGCCACTGTCGTGGCGCCATCTTGAAGTCAAAACAACATAAAAATATATGTTTCTCTCTCTCTCTCTCAGTCTCTTCTCTCTCTCTCTCAGTGTGTCCCTCTCGCTGTCTCGTAACCTATGACTGTCAAGTGTCCTTGAGAGTTTTGAAAGGCGCTTATAAATGAAATGTATTATTATTATTCTCTCTCCCCGTCTTTCTCTCTCTCTCTGCCTCTCTATCAGTCTGTCTTTCTCTGTCTCTCTAACTGTCTTTCTCTGTGTGTCTCTCTGCTTCTCTCTGTCTCTCTCTGTCTTTCTCTGTGTCGCTCTCTGTCTGTCTCTCACCCCCCTCTCTCGCTCTGTCTCTCTCTGTCTGTCTCTCTCTCTCTCTCTTTATTTGTCTTTCCCCATCTCTCTCTCTCCCCTCTCTCGCTCTGTCTCTAACTGTCTTTCTCTGTGTCTCTCTCTCCCTATCTTTCTCTCTGTCTGTCTGTCTTTCTCTCTCTAACTGTCTCTCTCTGCCGCTCTCTCTCAGTCTCCCTCGCTCTCTCTGTCTTTCTCTGTGTCTCGCTCTGCCTATCTCTGTCTCTATCTCTCTCTCCGTCTCTCTTTCAACCTCTCTTTCGTCGTTTAAGCTTATTTTTTGTAATTGTGACCGTTTTTGTCATTGTTACCGTTTTCTGCAAGGGGAGCCAGGACCTCAAATATCATTTCTTTTTTTTCATGCTCCACTTGCTTCTGGAAAAGTCGCACCAGCTCCTCAGCAATGTTGGTGGAGGCAAACTGCTCCTTACTCGACTCTGACGGGACAACGGACAACCTCGTAAAAAAATGCAACAGATGTCATCTTTGCAGAACATGACATCCGCTTTAATAATAATAAATAAAAAAAAAAGATAACAGGCCGTAAAGCCCCAAATTTTGATTTCTGGACAGAAGGTGCTGCTCTCAGACATGTTGGTGTCAAGTGGGCATTTTCGGGCCACTTCCTGTATTACAACCAAAGCACTGACAATGCTACTAATATTGGGAGGGGGCCAGTACATTGTTGAAAATATGGCATCAGTATCTGTGAGTACTAAAAAAATAAAGCACAATCCCATTTGCCGATACATGTATCTTTGATACTTAGCAATTTTGAACACTGCGCCTCACGCGACACTAACCGATGTGTCATCATATGTGTTCAGAGCAGAAGGACGCAACAAAATTGCATGATTTGACTTTTCCTTTTTACGTTTGGGCTGACGAGTAGCTCAACTCACCGAGCTCAGCTAAATTCCCAAAGGCGATAAGACACATTTCCGTCAGGGCGGCGTTGTGGGAATGGATGCCGAGGAGCTTCACCAGAGTGGGAATCACGCCCATGCTGATCAGCTGACCTTGTAGGGAATCTGCAGAAGGGAGCAGGTGGGGTTGGGAATGTACAATCAATCACATTAAACATTTTATTAAAAGGATCGTCACCGTGAAGGAAATTTTTCACGATTGCAACAACCAAAGGGCCCCAAATGAGTCGCAGGTCCATTCTTTTATTGCCTCGCGGTGTATTGAAAATCGCTGATGTAGAATATATGACGATTTAGTTTCAGAAGTAAGGCTGGAAAAATAGCAGAGCATGGAAGAAAGATGAGAAGAATGAAAAATCCCTCGCTGATTTTAGTTTATTTTGTTTGCCGTACAGGAGAACACCGGCGTATTAGATGACAGTTGTTCTGACGGTCATTACCATTATCATTGCTATAGTTCATCAGCATGCCACAAAAGACTGTCAAGAGCTTCTCATTTTCCGGCTCTGTATTTTGGGAGAGGGTTTTAATGTGTTCGGCTACTATCTGAGCCCCTCCTGCCAGGTCAACTGCACTCCTGCCCTCATCTGCAAAACAAAAGAGGCCGGGAGACAAATGAAGCACAAAAAGGGGGTAAAAAAAAAAGAACCAATCGATTTTTAAAATTGCACGCGTAGTCATGTATTTTATTTGAGATATTTATCCCTGCAGCATAATACAGAAAAATAATACAAATTGGGAGATTTTTGTAAATTTCTTGTGCTACGAGTGTGCAATGTTCGTGTAATAAAAACTGATGGTAATGACAATGACAGTCCCATAAATGTCTGTTGGTTGGTTTGTTTGTGTTTATTTATGTATTTATTAATTATCCATTTATTAGTCTATTTATTTATGTATCCACTTCATTTCTTTATTTCTACTTGTTTGTTTGTTTATGTGTTTCTGTGTTTGTTTTATTTTCTTCTTATTATTATTATTTTGGTCACCGCTGAGGATAGGAGCAGAGAATAATCGGATACTTATCAGTTTGAGCTTACGTTGCCTCGCTTGCTGCTGTTACCAAAGCTCCCTTTGCTCAAGTGGTACAATTTGTCGGCCGTTCAACATCAGTGTGCGATGAACAAATTCTTGTCATAAAATGTGCACGACATCAACACAGTCAGTTCTTTCCAATTATTCATGTGAGAAATATGCATATTTAACAATTGAAACGCTCAGATAACGGATAAAGAACAACCACAACACAGTTGCCTTGCCCCAGCACTGTTTCAAACAGCTTAAGGATGATGCTTCTTTACACTCCCACCACGGACCGAGTCCATAATCAAGCGAAAAACAAACGGCGCATCCCACGGAATTCCACAGATGAACAAGATTTTCCACACAGACAAAGCCAGGACCGACAGATGGTTATTTAAAGCTCAATAGCAGGCTGTGCGTTCCGCACAAAATTAGAAAGAGGATGGCGAATCCCTAAATATCAATCACATCCATCTAAGAAGGGAGAAAAAATATATAAATATATAAAATGAATGAATAACCATGTATTCGATTAATGGCTGTCTGATGTCATGTGTATTTGCAGGAACCACAAAAATTAGGTACTATCTTTTAAGATTACTGCATAAAAACCAGCACCAAAATGCTATGCGTAACTGATGGCTCTGCTGTTTTCCCTTGTAAATGTTGTCAGCACATACTGCTGGCAACATGTTGGGCGTGGAAAGCCAAAACCGGAATCAGGCCCTTTATGGGACTCAGCGTTCATACGGCATAGTAACTTACGGCTGTCGTAACAGATGTTGCCAAGAGCCCGACCCGTCTGCAGTAGAATCTCTTGATCGGTGGAGTTCAACAGCTGAATGAGCGGAGGGATGAGGCCCGCTTCCACACAGGGAGTCCGCATGAACTCTTGGGAGATAAATATTGTCATTGCACGATTTATAGACCGGGATGGCTCAAAGTGAGTAGCTTGCTATACGTCGTTCAGAATAGCAGTAAAATGGCCGCTTCTAAACAAAATGGCTGACTCTCTATATCTTTTTATTTGTAATTGTAGCCCCACCGTTTTTCGCCATCTCTGCGATGATATTGGCGGCTTTGCAGGTGCAGGATAACTGAGGCTTTAGCAGGGTGGAGAGTAAGGGAAGAATGCCCATCTCCTGGATCTTCACACTGGCCTCCGTGTCTGTGGGAACCACACTCCATTAATGGTTTTCACCAGAGCTTGGGTCAGCACATTTGGAAGCGTACGTACTGTTGTTGAGCAGCGCTTTCAGCAGGCAGTCCAGACAGCTCTCCACGTTATCTGAGGCGCTGTCTGTGGATGCCAGTTTAAGCTTCGCCAAGGTGTCACTCAAGTTGTCTGGAAGGGAACGCACTCAGTTGAGAGTTGGCTGTATTTCACGATTTTTAACAGATGGCACACTCTCTGCAGTGCATATGTGGCATCTATAAGGCTGATGTCAAAATATTTCATGACAATGAATACCGTCCAGGTGGCTTTCTGAACGATACATGTGAGTGAGTCCGAAAGCCTCATTTTGGTTTTTAATGACTGTTCAGACGGTCGATTTGTATGCAGGCGACCAAAGACGCACACATCTGTTTGGACATCTAAATTCGACTGCCACATATTGCAAACAGTGTTGTCAATGAAAACAAACACCCCAAATGAAGAATTTGATCAAATATTAGAATGAATATTCAAATTGTAGGTCGACGTTTCTGCTACTTCAGAACACTCTACTTGTCCAAAGTGTCGGGTCGTATGAAGAAGGAAATGTTCCGGCGGAGTAATATGGAGTCGGATTGTGTTGCGTAACAGCTGTAAAGATGGAGGAGTGCCATCTGCACCATTCAACAACGAAGCCGGTGGTGCCATTTCAAAGGATGGAGCCCACACCCAAGTCTCCTGATAATCAAGACATTATTTACTGTCGTTGCAATGCAGCATCCTAATCACACACAACACAGTCAGGCTCCCACCACCCTTCTCCTATCCCACATCGCTAATAACATAGCAACGAGGGTCTGTGATTACGTCATATATCATAAATATACTATTCGTTTTGGTTTGACAGGCTACCACGTTAGCTGAACGACTAGCGACTCACCCATCTCGACGGGATGCTGCACCGGGAAAGAGACGAACGTGGGGGTGTGTGGAAACTGTCCAGCTCGTTGTAGCGGGGTCTAATGAATGCCAACTCCCCCCCCAATACACACATACGCCGTGTTGCTACTGTTGCTTCTTTTTCCTTCTCGCCACGCTTATCTTATCTCCACAACGTATTGGCTGATGTGGCGAGTGAGCTAACCAGCTAGCACTCAGCCAGTCAGAAACTCCCTAAAAAAGGGTCCAAATCTGCGACTAGTTGTTGCTAAACTATTAACTTTCTCTTATTTCTCCCCTCACGCTAAGAGTGGAGTTTATTTTATTTTTTTCAATAAGATCGGCTTTTCCAGGGAGAGAACGAAGACTGTCAGAAAAATAAGTTTTCCGGATGAGCTTTCAAAATAAAAAGAGGTTGACACTCCCTTCAAAGTAAAGAAGGCGACAAGGCGATAAGAAAGCACTTCCGGTAGTACCTTAAAATTAAAATATACCACAAGAGCCTTTTTTTTAAACAAGCCCCAAATGTCGACTTCAAAACGTAACTGGCTTTCCTTTCACAATATTCCCCATTTCTTGTCATATTGCCATGAAAATAGTACTTTTCAAGTTAAATTACAACGCTTATGGTAAAATTGTACATATTTCAAATTAAGAGCTCAAGTCACTTTTTTTCGAGTGTCATATGTTTACTTACCAAGTTCCAACCTCTGCAATGCAATTAAGAAGAAAATGAAATTCACACTCACATTTCAAATGAAGTATTTTTAAGTAAACTTATCCCCAGATCTTCTTTTCCTTTCGGCTTTTCGCTTCAAGGGGTCGCCACAGCAAATCAATGTCCTCCATCTTCAGAGGTTTGATTCGCATGTTTTTGGCCAAGCTTTTACGTCGGATGCCCTTCCTGACACAACCCTGTGTATTTATCCGGGCTTGCGATCGACACAAGAAGACACTGGCCCTTATGGCTACAGAACAAGCAACTCTATGAACTTAATAAAAATGAAGATGCTTAGGAAAAGGCTCCCATTAAACACAAACCATATCCCCAGATGATGTCTTTATACATGGCTGTCAGTCATCAGTGGTTCAAATTCAAATTATTTACTCAAAGATTTTATTCTTGACCTTAAAATTTTAGAGCATTGAAAAAAACAATATTTTTCTGTCAAAATCAATCAATTGAAAATCACGCGAACAGCCCGATAATGGGATCAGAACAAGCCTATTTTATTAAATTCCGCAATCTCGTCTTTACGCTCATAATATTGCAACATTTTTCGAATAGTTGTTTCTTTTCTTCATAATATGACAACTTCAATCGTGAAAATTTATCAAAAGCGTTTCTTTTAATATTACAACTGTAATCTTGTGAAAATGTAAACAGTTTTCATAATAGCATCTTTTGTCAAGCTGTCCAGTTTTTAATATTGCAATATTTTCAATCGAAGCGATACATTCATGTCAGAATCCAGTTTTGCAGGGGCTCTGCTTTTTCTCTTTCTGCTGCAATTGCCATGGCGAATGGTGGTGGGTGGAGTCTCATGACCCATAACTTTATCTGTTTTCCCAACGTCGTCAGGTTTGCGAGATGTTTTTGCTTATCTAAACATTTTGATCTGCTTTGTTCTGGGTTTTTGTGCCCCACCCTATTAGTAAATAAAATAAAAATAATTTTAACTGTCACATTACACCTTTCTTCAGACTTTTTTCCCCATAGTAGGACTCAGCGTAGAGGAGAAATTGCAAGTGACACCTTGTGAGGAGGGCGGGGGGCTCTCCATCCTTCCTGCAAACCAACCACACACACACACACACACACACACACACACACACACACACACACACACACACACACACACACGCGCGCGCGCGCGCGCGCACACACACTCCCCACACACTCACACACCCCTCCCTCACGTTGTCTCTGGGCATCAGCAGCGTTTGACGCGAAGCACCAGCGCCTCATCTGCTCGTGACATTCCGGTTTTTGTGCCCGAGCTAGGAAGGGGGGAAACCTTCTTCGTGGACCACCATGGACATGATGGGCTACAAAGAGCGGCGACGCATCAGTTGCAAAGGCTTGCTGATGAAGAACTGGTTGCTGATCGCCACGGTGGGATCGGTGCTGCTCGGTATGCATGTGCATCCATCTCCATTTTATCCTTCAGCCTCTTTTTGCTGTGCACGCCGAGCGCATACGTGATGCTTGAGGTGAAGGGTGGGAGAGCATTTCCCTTATAGATTATTCTTGGGTGGGTGGGTGGCTGGCATACAAAATGTATAAAAGAAAATAGGTTGTCAGCATCCAAGCAGCGCTATCAATCGCATTTGCAAACAATAAAGTCAGAGTTTCCAAAATCAAATGTGAATTACAATCATTGTTCATTAGGGACTTCATTTGTGTAAAATGGCGACTTTTATTGCCATATATACACTATTCCAGACGTTACAACTTTTTGGTGATCTTTTATTCCTCTTTCTTAATTCTCATCACATTAATTTTTTTGTTAAAAATATCGGTTGTAATAAATTGTTTTTGTAGCTTTACGACTTGCCATAATACGGCTTTATTCTTACATGACAAAATGTTTTCTTCTACATGATAGATTTTCGGGGGGAAAATGAGTTTTTTTTTCAGACGACGAATCACTTCTTAACATTCAAATTTTTGTTGTCACAATACACAATTATGGTCACGACGCAATTTTATTTTTCGGGGTCATACCGACTTATTTCTCACACTGTGCCTGCGTCATTGTGTTTATTTTACATTTTATGTTTGAATATTCCATCATAATTTTTGGACATCCTCACAAGATTATTATTGTTCGTGTAACAAGAGAAAACTCTTGATACATTACCCTTTTTCCTTATAAAATTATTTTACGCTTTTAAAATCACCAACTTTCTTTCGATGAGACTTTTTGCACATTGCGGATAGTCTTCTAAAATCTCGCGAGATTTGTGAAAGCCAGGTGTGATTTCTTTTTAATGGTGCGTTCAATCGACCTGGGGGTATACGAGCCATATGCGCTCGTCAAAATCGATAGCCAATAGCTGAGTTGAGCCTTTTTTAAGGGGGATACAACTCATTTACTTTATGTGGATATAATTATACCATCTACCTCCAATATTGTATTGTTGTTGGATTAAGCAGGTGTTTATCTTAATGTTTCAGGTATCGGTTTGGGTGTTGCGGTCAGAGAATATGCCTCCCTGTCCCATCTACACAAGCAGTATTTTGGCTTCCCTGGAGAGATTTTGATGCGAATGCTCAAGCTGGTCATTCTCCCGTTGATCATTTCCAGCATGATTACTGGTAAAAGCAGGAGTGATTTACTAATGCAACCAGTGTAAATGATGACACATGTACTGTTATGGGTAACGTGGGCACAGGTGTTGCAGCCCTGGACTCGGAGGTCTCGGGCAAGATCGGCCTGCGAGCTGTCATCTATTATTTCTCCACTACGATTATTGCTGTTATTCTTGGTGAGTTCAACTTGTACATTTTTTGAAATGTTAAACTCTCAAAGACCTCCACTTGCCTCCTGGACCTTAACTGGATCATCAGCTGATTGGATGTATTTAGTTTTACTTGAACTTATCAAACATCATAAAATCAATCAACCAATGCTACACTGTTTATAAAATATGGGTATTTTGAAAAAAAAACTATGTGAAAGATTTCTGTAACTACAATATAGTTTAGGATTTTATTGAGGATTTAAGGTGGCCTGAATCCTTTTTTTAATTTATCTGCCGCTGTACCAAGCAGCAGCGGAATCCCATCTCCACAATCACAACCAAAACTCTCTGGAATGATCTGCCACTGAACATTCGGCGAGACCCCTCGCTGCCCATCTTTAAAACACGGCTCAAAACTCACTTGTACTCTTTGGCATGATTCCAATTTGAGCTTGGTTTTATTCCCTGGTGCTTTCTACTATCTTTGTCACTGCTTTATTTCCTGTATATGATAGCTGTCCATGTTAAGCGCTTTGTTACAGCTTTAGCTGTTGTTAAAGCGTTATATTAATCAATATGTATTGTATTGTACTATTTTAGCTGGAAATGCATTTGTGTGATTGTATTTCAAGAAAAGCTCATTCTTGACTGTATCGTTGTAGTGCCCATGACTCACCTCGCTCAAGTTTTTTAGATTTGATTGGATTGGACTGGATTTGCCTTTATTGACCACTATAGTTGTAATACTGCCCACATTAACCCCACATATGATGAGAAAGCGTTGCGGGATGTCAAGACGTATTATATACTGTATATATTACTAGCCATGCGCCACTAAATAATCAATCATTGGACACAAATAATCCTTGCTCCATAATTTTGACACTCCAGATGTACATGGTCAAATAAAAGTAACCGTTGTTGATCATTGCCAGGCATCATTTTGGTGATGACCATCAAGCCCGGAGTCTCTCAAAGTGCGCAGCATATTGACCGAGCTGGAACCACACCCAACGTCACCACGGTTGACACGCTGCTGGATCTCCTCAGGTGTGTCAATTTAATTATTTAGCTCTATGTTTGTATTCGTAACTGTTTTCATTTGTGATGAACAGAAACATGTTTCCAGAAAACTTGGTGCAGGCTTGTTTCCAACAGGTAAACAAACATCCAAAAATGGGGTGTATCCCACTTGAAGGGCAGCGAACGCTAACGAGTGTCTCGCCGTAGTACAAAACCAAGCGCAAGGAATTGGAACCACCTCCGAGTGTTCCAGTCTCAAGTACGGACATTCCTCTCCTCGCGACCACTTTGATGGCTGCTGTGGAGGTAGGCTCACATATTTTATCGTTTAATGTGACACATCAATGGAGGTGATGTGTGTGTCTCACTTTTCTGCCCTAAATTGGTTTCATAAGACCAGGCGAATCTATTTTTAAACTAAAATATGGCCCTTGACCGCAACATTTTGCACAATTTAGGTTGCGGGGAATTGTATTATTTTTTTCAAGTGCACGACAAAATATTTATTTTTCTTCAGCATAGTAATATAGTCACTTCATGTGAATGACAAGACTCCACATTTGTGCTTCAGAACATCACCCAAGATTACAAAATCAGCGGGTCGTACTCGGATGGAATCAATGTTTTGGGCCTAATCGTGTTCTGCGTGGCGTTTGGACTTGTCATCGGGAAGATGGGAGAAAAAGGACGGATCCTTTTGGAGTTTTTTGATGCCCTCAACGATGCCACCATGAAACTGGTGCATATAATTATGTGGTACGTCATGTGCCGTCGTTTATTTTATTGTTTCAAGCTGTTTTGGTGCTTGAACATGTGATCTGTGTTACATAAATTACATTACAGACGCGCCCCAACTTACGAACGAGATACGTTACGAACAGTCGTTCGTAAGGTGAATTTGTTCGTAAGTTACTATATTTAGTTGCTATATTTAGTATGTAATGTATGTTTAAGGCTTATATAAGTATGTTTAAGGTTTATATAAGTATATTTAAGGTACGTATAAGTAAACTGTTACAGTTTGTAATGAAAAATAAACATTTGCTAAAATATATGCTCTATCAAGATATGTACTGTGTCTTGTGTGTACAACTGGAGAGAATACTACATGCGTTACTACAAAAATGTTCATATGTACCGTTGTACATAACTCGAATGTTCGAAAGTAGGGGACCATCTGTAACTCATTCACTGCCAGATGATGTGCAAAAAATGTGTCCACTCCAGTGCCAGGGTTTTTGTCATTTTGACTCAAATTGCAGGACCCACAGAATAATGAGTTTTAGGACTACATAAACATTCAATGCAGCGTAAGAAACCTGAGACTCTCTTCTTTCATCAGAAAAAAATAATTCCGAAGTTATATGGGTGTGGAGTTATCTGAGCTTGAAATGGGGGCGGCTGTACAAAATACAATACAATACATACATGTTGGTTTATGTAGCACTTTAACAACAGCTGAAGCTGTCAAAAAGGTGCTAACATGGACGAAATGCAAATGCTGCCCCCTTGTGGGAGGGAAAAACATTGCCAGAGGCCATGGCCAGCCTTTATCGGCACCCGAATAAATTTGGGAATGGCGCTCCACGTAATGCTTTTCAATTCCCAAATAATTTCAGGAATGGCAGTGAATGAGTTAAATGGAAAATCTTCAAAACGTCTGAAAATGTCTATTTGTCCACCAGATGGCGCTTATCTTAGCCATTCAAAGCATGCTGCAAAATGTCACGCATTCAAAGCCAAAATGATTTAGTGAAATTTTAGTCTTTATATTCATCTGTTCAATGTTACCGTCAAGGGTGCAGGCAGAAATGTTTCATTGGGGTGGCCAGAGCGACGCATCATCCCAATTAGGGTTGGCTGTAACGCACACGATTGTGTATACACACTTGATGTCCAAGAAGGGAAAAAAGTACTTTTTCAAGCAGCTAGCGGGAAGTTAACAATTGTTGACCGAATGAATGACGGTACATTTCATTTTCTGTTGATTTTTTTCAGCTATATGCCCGTCGGGATCCTCTTCCTAATTGCCGCCAAGATCATTGAGGTGGAAGACTGGGAGATCTTCCGCAAGATGGGTCTTTATATGGTGACGGTGCTGAGTGGGTAAGCCGGAGAGGATTTATACTTGACATTTGGGCCAATTCTTCCGTCCAGTGGCCACAGATAAGGAAAGGACATTTTGAAACTGCTCAACCTGCACATAGCAGTAATGAAAACTTGAAGCTCACGCCTGTAAATCTAAGTAAGGGGTCAATATATTCTCGGTGGTAAGGACTCAAGAAGGATACGGAAACGCACCCACCGCCATTATCTAACGTCAGAGGCCGCACTCACTTGTTTTGCTGCATGCTTTGAATGTGCAAACGGAAGCGACATCGCTCATGAAACTGTATCAAAATCATCTTTATTGGTCAAAGGATGTAGAACACACAAGGAATTTGTCTCCGGTAGAACACGCTGCACTAGTATCATGATCAAAAAAATTGCAAAGAGGCGCTAAACTGTACAGTGCACTCATATTTGGGTTACTGTTTCGAGAGTTAATGGCTTTGGGGAAGAAGCTGTTTAAATGTCTGCTGGATTTGGTGCGCATGACAGAGGGGAGTTTCTGGAAAAGGTGGTGAGCAGGGTGCGAAGGGTCCATTAAGATTTTCCATGCCCTTGTTTTGATTCTTGCAGTTTGCAAGTCCTCGAGAGTGGGTCGGGCAGTGCCAATTTTTTTTCTGACGTCTAAACTGTCCGTTGTCCAAAACTGAAGGGTTTGTTTGATCTCTCATAGACTCGCCATCCATGCCATCGTCTGCCTGCCGCTTATCTTCTTTGTAATTGTGAGGAAGAATCCATATACATTCACGCTGGGGATGGCACAGGCCCTGGTGACAGCGCTCATGATCTCCTCTAGGTAATATTTTCTTTCTTCTCCTACTTCACCCTTCTCGGGCCAAGCGCATTGACAATAAAGTTGTTTTTTTCTGTGCAGAGAATAAAGAATATGTGCTTGACTGTATTGTTGGTCGAGGTGTTTTTCTGCATCGTTTTTGTTCAAATATCTGTTGCATAAAGCAGGCCATCTTTATTAATGGGATTTTTTTCTTGCTGACAAGTTAGATGGTCACACATATCCAAAAATTCAAAATGCGTTGCAGCTCCGCCACTCTACCCGTCACCTTCCGCTGCGCCGAAGAAAACAACCGCGTGGACAAGCGCATCACCCGCTTCGTCCTCCCCGTGGGGGCTACTATTAACATGGACGGCACGGCGCTATATGAGGCAGTCGCGGCCATATTTATTGCGCAGCTCAATGACTATGCCCTGGATGTTGGGCAGATTGTCACCATCAGGTATGATGTTGCAAATTAAATCTTTTTCAATCACAATATTTGGATGATACCACTTTTTCATCATTTTTGTTAAGACTTAAAGGACAACCGACACCACTTTTTGTTTCCTGACATCAGAAAAACATTTTATAGCATCTAATACTGTAAAAAATACTGTACTTCAAATTGAACCCGGAAGTGGCCAGTTTCAGAAGGTCCCGCCCCCTTGTTCGTGATGTCACGCCAAGACGTCTTGCCTTGCTCGAGAATCCAAACAATGGCTTCAGATTCGGAGAAGATGCTTACTTGTTACTCATCCAGTTATGAATATGATTCAAATAGTTCTGAAGAGGAAAGCATACATGTTTGCAATCGATGAAAGAATTTATTCCATGTCATTTTGAGGCATCTGGAAAGAAATGTAGCACCCAGAAAATGCAGAAGATGGCGCCAAAGCTCAGTTGGAAACGGGCTGATTTGTCTGCTGGGAATTTGTGTCAGCGAATATCAAATAGTTGTCTTGGTGAAACACACAACGATTCACCATCGCGTTATTACTGTGTTTTCCTTCTAATTTCGTCATTAACATGAAGTTTTCAGACCAAACAAAGTACCGCAAAATGCATTGACGTGATGAAAGGACGACAATGTGTCCTTTCTCGGTCAGGGGCGTTCCTTCCGTGATGTGACGTCAGGAATCGTCACCAACTCAAAAACAATACTTCCTGAATATTCAGTGTGAGTCTTAAAACGCAAAATATAGCTATATGCGATGCAATCTTGGGAAAATACGCTCAGTAGAAGTCATTTGAAGCGATTTTACAAATTATGGACACAACTTGTCCGGAGGCGTCGGTTGTCCTTTAAGACACCATTGTATGCATTGTCGCTTTTTTATTGTAGCATTACTGCAACGGTGGCAAGTATCGGAGCTGCAGGTGTCCCAAATGCCGGCCTGGTTACCATGGTAATCGTCTTGACAGCCGTTGGACTACCTGCCAGTGATGTCACGCTCATCGTCGCTGTAGATTGGTTGCTGTAAGTTATACATTTCTATACAGCTGGATGATTTAGAGAGAGAAAAAAAGGGAGGGCGCGACCAAGATGGTTAACTCATTCACTGGCAGACGATGTGTAAAAATGTGTCCACCCAAGTGCCAGGGTTTTTGTCATTGTCACTTGAATTGCAGGACCCACAGAATATTGAGTTTTAGGACTACATAAACATTCAATGCTGCGTAAACAACATTAGACTTGATTCTTTCATCATAAAAAAAGAGTTAATTCCTAAGTTATATGGGTCTGGAGTTATCTGAGGCGCACGTGGGGGTGGCTGTACAAAAGGCAAATGCTGCCACCTCATGGGAGGGAAAACACTGCCAGAGGTCTGACCAGCGCTTGATCGTCACCCCTCTACTAAGAAAACCAGAGCAAATTATGGAATGGCGCTCCATGTCATGCTTTTCAATACCCGAATAAATTCGGAAATGGCAGTGAATGAGTTAACTAATCAGCCTCACCCTGCAGTGGTGCAGGGTTTGGATCCAGCCTGTGTAGCGATTGCATGTTCTCTCCGTCTCCCCATGCTTGCGTGTTTTTTTTACCGCGTACTAACAATTACCGCCCACATTGAAAGACATCCCAGCTGTCTTTGGGCAGTAGTTGCCATCCAATCACAGACCACACAGAGACAAAAAAAACATCAGCACTTGTACTTCAGGAGACTTTGGACTGTTCAATCAACCTGTCATGTTGGTTTTTTGAATGTGTGGAAACCGGAGTACCCGGAGAAAACCCACACGACCCGAGGTAGAACATGCATACTCCCGTTAATATTCCAGTTGATAAATACTTCTGCCGCAGAGACCGTTTCCGTACCATGATCAACGTACTGGGCGACGCTTACGGTGCCGGCATCGTCCAGAAGCTGTCCAAGTCTGAACTGGAGAGGATGGACCTCATCTCGGACGTGGACGTGGCCAACCCTTTCGCCATGGAGGTCACGTCAGACGGCGAAGAGTGCGACAAGAAATCCTACGTCAACGGAGGCTTCGCCGTCGACAAGACGGACGCCATTTCCTTTACTGAAACGTCGCAGTTCTAGACCCCCCCGCACCCACCATTCCCCACCCCGCCTGAAAAAAGTGCCATCAACCACCGAGGGGATAATGAATACCTTCTATCAGCAATTCTCATCACAAATAGAAGCTTCCATTCATCCTTACTGACATTTCCCACTGATTTCAAGTGCTTCCTTTTTACACGGAAACGATACATTTATACTCCAGGAGAAGTCACTAGTGTATGGATGGATCATGCGAGGTGTGTTTATCTGGCAGCGACATTGCACAATGCAGTTTTTATTGATTTATTTTGCTTCCGAGTAGAAATTGCACGGCTCCGATTAACTGTTTGTACAGAATGTTGCAAAAGTGCCAAGCCTGTCAAGAGGTGAGTTGACTTGAAGGCTCGAGTCGCGAAACACTGTGAACTTTGGCATACCGCCCTGTTCTCGTGAGAATTTAGCCCCCAGCGGGAGAGTAAAACAGGACAAGAAAAACATGTTGTAAAGGTGATATGAGGATGATAAGTTGTAAGTTCTTCAAGGAAAGTGGTCACATCACGAGAAGTCACGTGAATGCTGCAAATAAATGTGTTGGATCTGAATATGGCACATTATGAACAGAACAGATGTCATATCAAGGTCAGAACAATGGAAGTGGCTCAGGGGGAGAAAAGTCAGGATCGCTACCAATAAATAAAATCACAATTTCAAAAATAAGATTGGAAAATGAGGGGAAAATGGTAAGGTGTGGAAAAATACAAATGTGAAAAAGTGATGTGAGAGTAAGAAAAATCTACCTTTTTTTAAGATTTCCACTTAAATCATATTTATCGTAAAGAAAACATATATATTTAATATATATAATTGATATTCTCCTATACTTGAATGATAGAATATTCCAATAATATGTAAAATAGTGTCAAATGTAGCTGTAAATTCTCTCGAGAACAGGCTTCTTCAATAGTGTGAATACATTAGGCAAAGTAGATGACTTTTTTTTGTTTGTTTGTTGTTAAGCAGCCAAATTGCAAACATGCGCGCACACACACGCACACCGAAGAGACCAACGTACCGTACTGTGTGCTCTTCAGTCAGCTTTCCAAGTGTACTCCAAAACACGACTAAATATCTTCCAACACATTTTGCCATCGAAAGCGGGCGGGCAAGGTCCTTTCAAAGCAATCGACGACGCGGCTCGAGCGCATGATCATTTTGTCGATTCATGTATTTGCTGTCCAGTATATGAATAAAAATAAGTCGCTTCAAAAGCACAAATGAATATTGAATGTTGCCAAGCTGGGCAGCTTGCTTGGTGCCGTTATTTACGAGGTGGTTTGGGGATAAAAAGGGAAAAAGCTGACGGAAATAGAATCCCGCTTCAGCACATCTTGTGCAATAGATCCCAATGTTCCTCTTGTTGCCGCTGATCTACAACCACGGACGCTCGCTCCGCTGTGGGCCTTTAATGGCCTCGCCTTAATTTAACGCAAGTGTGAACGGTTATCCAGGCACCGCGCAAAAATGTCAAAGCACCCACACATTGCTTGTAACCAGTCTTGCCTGAAGAGCTCAACTCCAACTCTCTGAGCGGAAAGTCACGAAATTATGCAATTTAAAAAATAACGTTATTTACTGTGTGTGTACGTGTAATACATATAGTTTGTTTTTATACACATTGTGTGTGTGTGTATATATATATATATATATATATATATATATATATATATATATATATATATATATATATATATATATACACACACACACACACACACACACACACAGTAAAGTCTCGTTATATCGATATCGGATATATCAATAGTCCCGGTTATATCGATACTATTTCTATGCACGCACGGAGAAAATTACATGCAAACAGGGTCGGATATATCGATAGTCCCGGTTGTATCGATATTTTTTCGGACTCCCTTGAATATCGATATCATGAGACTTTACTGTATATATATATATATATATATATATATATATATATATATATATATATATATATATATATATATATATATATATATATACACATACACACACACAGTAAAATCTCGTTATATCGATATCGGTTATATCGATAGTACTGCTTATTACGATACTATTTCTATGAACGCAAGGAGAAAATTTACATGCCGCAGGATCGGATATATCGATAGTCCGGTTATATCGATATTTTTTCAGACTCCCGAGAATATCGATATAACGAGACTTTACTGTATATATGTGTGTGTGTATTAGATAGTATCTATATAGTATATACCTATTGTATATTACAGAAGAAAATCCACCTGTTACTGAATCCTTAATTCATAAATATATCAATATTACACATAAAAATTATTGTGAAAAACACGACAATTAAGAATCAGTACCAAAAAAATATATGAAATTATCTAGCTGTGAGCTCATGAGCTTAACTGTCTGTCTTCCTGTCTAAGGATCTATCTATCTATCTATCTATCTATCTATCTATCTATCTATCTATCTATCTATCTATCTATCTATCTATCTATCTATCTATCTATCTATCTATCTATCTATCTATCTATCTATCTATCTATCCGTATACATCCATCCATCCATCTATCTATCCATTTAAAATTAACGTTGATTTGAAGAGATTAAATTTGCAATCAAGAGCAAGAATAAAATTTGGAATTTCACAAAACAGTCACATTTTCAAGAATGAAGTCAGAATATTATGAGCCTTTTTGTTGACAAGACTGAAGCAGCGATGTGTACAAAAAAAACTTTACAATCAATAAACCATGCGCTGTATTTCTACAATATTTTTTAAAAAGAATAAAGTTGTAATCTTGTAATTTAATGAGAAAGCAGAAAAAACGAATTGTAACATCCTGAGCATGTTTTTTTTTAAACAATGATGGCTCATTATGAGGGAAAAAAGGTCATTTTACAAAGATGAAATCATAATACAGTTTCCGAAATGTACTTCTTATTTATAAACTAAGTATTAAACCTCATCCCCTCCCTCAAAATTGCAACTTAATTCGCATAGAATGAAGACGTAATTCAATGCACCTCAAATATGTTTGTGTGGCATTTCAACAAACACACACATCCGTGATGTCACCTCATTAGAACCGAAAGCAATTTGGCACAATCAGAAACTAAAATTCAACAACGCAACAATAAAAAAAGCAAAGTTGTGTTGACAATCAAACTGAGAAACGAGCCCGGACGTAGGCTGAAGTCTTCAATAAATAATCCAATGGGACACATTTTTGGGGACTCACTTGTCGCTAGGTTGGGGTGCTTCAAGGTTCAAGTGCTCCTCCGGGTGATCCTCTTCACGGTCAGCATCTTGGTCGCCGTCCTTTGGGCCTGTGGCCACGGCCTTGGCTCCTTTTCTCGGAGGCAGCACGGAGAAGAAGGCATCCTGCCAGCTGCCTTTCTCCACGTACGCCAGGATGATCTCGAACACTGATAGGTAAAAAAAAACACCGCACCCCAAGGAAAAGGCCACAGTCCACCATGGAGGGGGATATAATGTTCATCATGACAAGAATCAGGTGAGAATGTGAAGATTGTCTCAATACCGTGATTGACAGCCAGAACTTTGCGACTGTTCATCTGGACAAAGTTGTCGAGGGGAAGCTGAGCATGACAGATTCCCAGATCCTGGGCCCGTTCCAAAGTGATCCCCTGAAAAGATAAATGAAAGTGGGCAGGCAGTCGCGCCTTGGGGAACGCCGTGGCTATTTTCTTTGGGTGTTTTGAGCCCAAACCTTGTGGTGGTTGTGGTCCACAAGCCCGCCGATCACGTACGCCTTTTTAGGGTCCAGTTCCGTCAGCACATTGGGGGAGTCTGACGTCAGGTAGATTACATCTTCCTTGGACAATACTTGACTGTAGTGTTCCAATTCTATGCTAATATCCTGCATAAACAACCACCTAATATTTTTCTTTGTGTAATATTACAATTTCATGCATGGAAATTATTTTTCTCACTTTGTCATTTAACTTTTTCCTTGCAAAATTCTGTATTTCTTTTTCTATTTTGTTGTTATGATATTGAAAAGGTGTGCTTACCTTCCAGTTGATCCAACCTTTATCTTTTTCATCCATACTTTGTTTGAGTTGTCCTCCAAGGCTTGTCAGATAAAACTATAAAAAAGGGACACGTGTATCATTTTTTTCTCTGCCTGTTGGCTTCTTCTGAACAAACTATATCCTTCCCATTGATGTGTTCAATATGTTGATTTTTTTAAATTTGCAGCTGCACTGATTTGAAGTGAAAAAATATCTGAATGTGTAGGATTTTTTGTCTTCATTGCCCATCATCTTTCTGTGACGGGATGATGAATAAAATCTGCAAAAATGAGAGGTGACCCACCTGGACTGGGTGCGAGGCTCGTCTGTTTTCAGCATAGCACCGCTGAATCTGCTTGTGAAGCTTGTGCACATCCTGAGTAGAGGGGAAGCATTGAAAATTAGGAAGCGGATGTTGGAGTAGATATGTTTTACCTTGGTCAACATGAGGTCGTCAAAACTGCAGTCCACCACCAGCCTGAGCGAAGTGGGAGTCGCTTCTCGCCGCGGGCGTTTTTTGGTACTGCCGTGTTCGCCTTCATCCTCTCGTTGGTTATTTTGCTTCTGCTGCCTCCGCTGCTGCTTCCTATCCTTGCGCTTCTGCCTGCGTCAAGACACGTTAAAATAAAAATGAAAAAAGAAAACATTCACTGTAAAATCATGTCTTTTCCACTTTGTGTGCTTGATTTAATACGGGTACAAATATGGACTCGTTTATTCATTAATTCATTTCTTATGAATGAAAAATATGCCAATAAAGTGTCCTCTTACTTTCTCATGTCCCTCTCCTCTTCCCATTTCTGCTGCCTTAGAAGCTTCTTTCTTTGCCTTTTGGACAAAGCCTGTTTCTCGGTGGATTCTCCGTCTTCTTTGTTATCTTCGACTGTATTATTATTGTGAATATTTTCATTATTTTGGAGTTTGTTGTCATCTGTCTGAACGCTGTCGTCGTCGTCGTCCATACTGCAAAAGTCGCAAAGTAAACGACTCACTAGCGTTCCTGGTATTTATTTTTAACCAAACCCCCCCTCAAAAAAGATAAGACGTGTTTTCATACAATCAGTTGTCTAACATTTGATTGTAATTAAAACGAAACTAAAGCGTAAAGATACGCCTCAACGTGCAATTGAGTTTACACATGGAGACGCGGTTGTGTGACGTCATATGCGTGCGCCTGGTGCGTTCAGTCACCCCTCTTTACCGCCATTGTCGCTATGAAACGTCATTTAAATCAACGTTTTCTGAAACAGGCTGGGTTAAACGATGCATCGGGATATATGTACACGTTTTTGTTCATTTACAAATTACATTGATGAAAGATATTTTAATGTAGCTCGTCAGTTTCAAACCAGGAAGAGCGCCCTGCCAAGTGTGTGCTGTAGCATGGTTTGAATCTGTAAACCAGAATGTTGCATTTGAAAGACGTGTGAAAATTTCAATTTAGTGTTGCCAGACAAGTGTTTGGGTTTCAAAATTGAACTTTGACATCATCCAGTTATCCCTTCACCCACTCTTAAATAATGTTTTCCTTTTGTCCATTCTTGTTAGTTTCTTCCCAGAATCCATGTCTCCTTTAATACAACTTTCGTGCCTGAAATTTTCCTTCCATCATTCCTTCTTTAAATTAAATATTACATCCTTCCTTTTATGCAATCGTTTGATTATGTTCATCATTGGGGTGTTTCAATTATTTTTTTTGTCCTTGTCATGTGTTTTATCTAACTGGAATGAAGACATAGTATCTGTTTTTCAGTGTGAAAGAAGTCATTGTAGTGAGCATACGGCAAGAGTCATCAAGTCATCCAAGGAATGGAAAGGATGAAGTGTTGTTGAGTCAGCAAGGCGGCGGCCAATTTGAAAACTACGCACTCACGCTCCTATTATACAATCCGCCTGTCACAGCTTGCATGTACTGGACGGTTGACATGGCGATAGACACCATCATCTGTAACAGAAAACAATAAATACATTTAAGTCCCAAAAAATATTGTCATAAGTACGCCTTTTGAAAATATTTTAACATGCAGTATTGCTCTTGTTTTTTAGGATGTTTTGGTGAGTATTGACAAATCATTGAATGTGCTTTTGGATGCTTTTGCTATGCGTAAGATTTTATGGGTCTTACGGCTCAGGGAGGAAAAGAAATCATAGGGTTGTGAGGCTAATGGCAAACAGATGTACTGATGGATCTTTTTATATACAGTATAGACACTATTGTCCAAGTCTGTTCCCCTTTCCATTTATGGTGTTGGTGCCGATAAGTCTCCCAGTTAGATAAGAAATGAGTCCATTGGGATTTTTTTAGGGTTGCCAAATGTCTGACCCCCCACATGAAATGGAAAAATCATGTTACTTCCCGTTTGTACCAGATGCTTGGTGAGTAACATGATAAGGAATGCTGGTATTCCCTTAAAAATATCTTCTTTTAATGTGTCACGCCGCAGCAAGAGCTCACAGGAAATTAAAGATAAAAACCCAAAATAAATTGTGTGTGTGTGTGTGGTTTATAAATAATAATAAAAAAAATAATTTGAAAAACAATGAATAACAAATGACGGTAATTAATTTGGTATTCTACCTTGGGGAAATACAGAAAAAAGTAATACATGTGGAAGACAGGGGAAAAACATTGAGAGTTAGTTACTTTAAAAAGCAATTGGCATTCCAGTCAAAATTATCCAACAAAATGGAAGAATAAATGCCTTTTAGCTCATTTACTGCCAGACGATGTGCAAAAATGTGCCCACTTCTGTGCCAGGGCTTTTGTCATTGTGACTTAAATTCCAGAACCCACAGAATATTGAGTTTTAGGACTATATAAACATTCAATGCAGCATAAGCGATCTTAGACTCTCTTCTTTCATGAGAAAAAAAGAGTAAATTCCTAAATTATATGGGTCTGGAGTTATATGAGCTTGAAATGAGGGATGTCCAAAATACAAAGTAAAACATACATATTAGTTTTTCTAGCGTTTTAACTAACAGCAGAAGCTGGAACAAAGTGCTAACATGGAAAAAGGGGAAATGCTGCCTCCTTGGGGAAGGGAAACTACCCCAGATGTCTGACCAGCGCTTTATCGGCACCCAAACAAGATAACACAAAACCCAAGAAAATTCGGGAATGGCGCTCTCCATCAAATTTTCCATTCCGGAATAAATTCGTGAATGGCAGTGAATGGGTGTGTAATGTATGTGTAATACCTTGAGATATAAGTTTTATTTGTTACATTGGCACACTTGTAATGTAAAGCAATAAAAAAGACATTGCCCATGACGATTTTATGCTGCAATTGAATTCATTGTGCTGCTCCTTCTCGTGTATAATACTGCCCAGTCGTGTCAATGTTATTATTTTTTTAGTGCAGAAAATGCATTTCTTTATCATTCGGTTACTGTTGTGGCAGGTCAGAAAATAAACAAACATGTGGATTATTTCCTCCAAAGTAAAAGCTGATGTTTGTCACTGTATTATTTCAGTATTAACAATTACTATCCCTCTGTTTTCATCAACGATGGAATAATCTATGAATATTGACTAATATTTCTGAGCATTCGAAAAATTATTGTCCCCAATACAAACAATTGATGATGAGCGACTGGATGGATGCGACCGTCGATGCTACTCGTGAGTGTGTCAGTTATTTTCCATGACGTGTTAGCATGAAGCTAACAGGCCGATCTTCAGGCTGGATATGCCAATCATATGCGCCAGACTGATGTACTCATTCCAGATCATGAGTCGGCGTGAATTCCTCCCCACCTTACTATTTGGTTTGACTGAGGCCTCATTCATTTACTTTTTTTGGTACTAATGTAGACACCGGGTTATCGTCACTTTTTTTCACGGAGTAGAAACAATGAAGCTGTTATAAAAATAGAATTATCCGGAATGAATGTATAATGTTTGCCTATCTTGACTTATCTGGTCCTTGTAAGGACAAAACTATTTTTGAAGATCTTTTTTTTTATTTCATTTTTCTAGCATTGATCATAGAAAAGAGTGCACTTTCCCTATCTCAGGGGACAGTGACTTTACCGCATACCACAGGGCTGCATGTGCGTGTGTGCGTGTCTTGTTAGTGGCAAAGAGAAAACATGAAGTGAATTTTTCCACTTGGGTGGATGTGTCAATGTACGAAAAGGAAGCCTTTCCAGACAGTGCCAAATGACATCATCATCATCACAAATAACCTCTGTGTGCACAAGCTGTCAGACCTGACCGCGACTTACTGCGTATGTGCGTGCGTGTGTTTGAGCGTGTGTGTGTGTGTGTACACACAAACCCTATAAAAGCAAAAGAACTCCCCGTTTCATTTACGCTCAAGCATTAGCCACAGGAAACCAGACAGCCTACCAGACACCAGCGACAAGGTAAAAAACGTATTCTTATCTCATTGTTTGCAAGCTCCATTTAATAATACATCTGTTGTGTTGCAATGCTTGTTCCAGAAGAGAGTCAAGTTTTTTGGTGTTAGAAAAAACAAGTCTGTTTCAATAAAAGTTGTAATCCAAAAATGAGAAGGAAAAATAGTTGTTTCAAAAACCGTTTTGGGTTGCATTGGATTGGATTTGCCTTAATTAGTCTTGCAGCGGAGTTATGAAAGGAAGATGAAAGGAATGAATGACAACAATGACAAAAAATATGATTGAAATTTAATTTTTATGACCAAAAACACCTTTGTTGCGAGGAAATATTCTAAGAAAAACGCGATATTGTATCAAGACACACTTGTGAGAAAATGATGCCATGTCACAAAAAACCCACAATAGAATGTCATTATAACCATGTATTGAAAAAAAGCTGACGTTTGGAGAGAAATTATATTGTGACGAAAAAAAACCAAGAGTTGTACAAGTGAAAAAAAATCCTTCTTGTTATAGGGGTAGATAATAGTACCGTATTTTCCATTGTATAAGGCATACCTAAAAGCCTTGATTTTCTTCAAAGATGACCATGCGTCTTATATGTGAAATACTATATACCACCGACTCAATTTCCCCTAATAGAAGAAGTAGTGCTTAATGGCGTACTGTAGTGCCTTATAATGTGGTGTGCCTTATATGTGGAAAACTTGGATATATTTACATATATTATATTTGGAAAACTTTTCATTCATTGAATGTGCGCCTTATAGTCCGGTGGGCCTTATACACCGGAAAATACGGTATATGGGGAACAAAATTTATATAAAAAATGCCATTTTATTAGGATTAGTATAGACACATTCATTTCCATATTATTGACAGATAAATCTTATGCAATTTGGACTGTAATATTTGCACAATGCTGGCAGTGAGTCACAAACACGGCCTGAGTGTAAGGTCACCGACCAAAAAGCGTACTTGTTTGCTGCCTCAGAGAGCAGTGTGAACTCCAACACGTCTCACCGTGGAAACTTTACTGGAATGATGTCATCATTTGAATTTAACTCATTCACTGCCATTCAAGAATTTATTCAGAAATTGAAAATATGATGGAGAGCGCCATTCCCAAATTTGTTCGGATTTTGTTTTTTCTTGCTTGGGTGCCTGTCACGGTTTGCGAGGTGGTGATGGCGGGTGCTGATCCCAAAAAGCAGGCAGGAGTGAGTAGGAGGTTGTTTTACAAATTGTATTAAAATAAAGGTAAGCAGGAACAAAATGTAAAACATCAAAATCCTCTGAACGGAAAAAATACAAAGTAGCAAAAGAAGACCAAAAGTAAAAGTCCGCCAAGGTTAAACAAACACATGCACAGCATGCAGCAAACAAGCAGCAAACAATGAACCGACAACGGATGGTCGTGCCGGGTGTCCTTTTAAGTGACAGTGATGATAACGACCAGCACCAGCTACCCGTTGGTCGCCAATCTGATCGGGACGACCAGCACCTGTGCAGGTGCAGGCGGGGCCGACAGCGCCCCCCGTTTGTCGCCAACCAGATCATGACAGTGCCGATAAAGCGCTGGCGAGACTTCTCCAAAAATTTTACCTTCCAGAAGGGGGAAGCATTTCCCTTTTTTCCATGTTACCGCTTTATTCCAGCTTCAGCTGTTAAATCACTATATAAACCAATATGTACATATTGTATACATATTGTATTGTATTTTAGACAGCCAGCGTCGTTTCAAGCTCATATAACTCTAGACCTATATAATTTAGGAATTAACTATTCTTTCTGATGAAAGAAGAGAATCTAAGGTTTCTAATGTTTTCTTGAATGTTTATGTCGTCCGAAAACTCAATATTCTTTGGGTCCTGGAATTCGAGGGGCAATGACAAAAACCCTGGCATCGGAGTGGACACATTTTTGCACGTCTGGCAGTGAATGAGTTAATAATATTTAATATTCTGCTAAATTGTTTGGAAAAAAACAGGCCTGTTTTCTCTTTTTTATTATTATTTTTCTTTTATTGAAAGAAATCAGCAATATATGTCTAAAAAATAATAATTAAAAGATGGTGATGTTGTAAGAATAAAGTGCAGCTTTTCATTTCCATGTTTTCCTTAACAGGATGTTTTGCAAGCACGCGATCGTTGTTCTCTTAGTGGCTGTCAGCGGAGGGGCCGTGCTGGGCTCTCTGCAGGACAAACAGAGCGACTTGGGCTTGAAGGTCTTCAGTCACTTGGCCGAAGCCTCGTCGCACCGGAACGTGCTTTTCTCCCCGTATGGCGTTTCTTCCATCTTGGCGATGGCGCAGCTCGGCGCGGCGGGGAACACTCACAAGGCCATGACTGCCGCGATGGGATTTTCTCTGCAAGGTAACTCCCAGAGCATTCATCCATTTACCTTTTGGCAAATTTCTGCGGATTTTTGTCTGTCGTGGGTGGCCCTGGTCCCAGTAACAGTGAAAAAGGAGGGATTACTGTAGTCTTCACGTCACATGCAAGTCATGTAACAAACAGTTCAAACGTGTGACATGATGTCAATGTGTTTTTCGGCAGAGCGCGGAATGTCTCGGCAGCAACGCTTCTTACAGCGCGACCTCCACGCTGAGGAAGGTTTGGAGTTGGCCAGCGGAGTCATGGTGGAGAGGAAGATGAACCTGGAGAAAAGATACCGCCAGGCGCTATCCAAGGCCTTCAGGAGTCACCCGCACCAAGTGGACTTCACCAGACCCGATCAGGCGGTGGATGTCATCAACGCCTGGGTTTCGGACCACACTGCAGGTACTTTTTCGATTTTTTTTTAGCCATGCTATGAGGAAAAAAAAATCAGACTATTGTCTTTATCTTTTTGTTCTTTTTCTTCTGTTTTTACCCACCTCATCCCTTCAAACTCATTTTTGGCATCAGGCCACATTGTAGTTACAGTTTACTCTGGGGGCCATTATGAATTTGGAGAAGCCATTAGAATGTTTCATCCCCTCCACGTATTACACAGAGAGTGCACAAGAAATTAACTCATTCACTGCCAGACGGTGTGCAAAAATGTGTCCACCCCAGTGCCGGGGTTTTTGTCATTTTCACTGAAGTTGCAGGACCCACAAAATATTGAGTTTTTGGACTGCATAAACATTCAGTTTGGGGTAAGAAACCTTAGACTGTCTTTTTTCATCAGAAAAAAAAGAATTAATTCCGAAGTCATATGGGTCTGGAGTTATCTGAGCTTGAAATGGGAAAAACAATGCCAGAGGTGTGACTAGCGCTTTATCGGCACCCCCCCAAAAAGTTTATTTCGAGCTTACTTGGTTCTAGAGTAATCTTCATTGAAAGTGGGGGCGGCTGTACAAAAGGCAAATGCTGCTCCCTCATCGGAGGGAAAATCATTGCCAGAGGTCTGACAAAAGCTTCAAACGCACCCCACCTAGCAAGAAAAAACAAATCCTGGACACATTCAGGAATGGCGCTCCACGTCATGCTTGTCAATTTATGAATAACTTTGGGAATGGCAGGAAATGAGTTAATGAACAACTCGTTTTCAAATCTGAAGTCAAGAATAAAGACTCTTATTGTGGTTTACATGGGTCAATTTGAAATTTTGGACTGACTTTAGCAAGCATCATGGAATGTTATAATTTTGATTTACTTTCGCAGGCCGAATAAAGTGACGTGGCGGGCCAGATTTGGCCCCCGGGCCTTGACTTTGACACCTGTGCCTATCAATGTTTGAAATGTCAGCTCTTTTAACTGTTGCCGCTAACTTTTGCAGCCGCCATTCCTGCGTTCTTGGCCCGGGGATCGCTGAGCGAAGAGACTCGCCTGGTGCTTCTCAACGCCCTCCACTTCCAGGGAGTCTGGAAGGTTCCATTTGATCCCAAACTCACGCACGAGAGAATGTTCCACAGCGCCAATGGCAGTTCTGTACCTATTCACATGATGACACTCACCAACCGCTTCAACTACGGTAGCGTCAAAAGAGAGGGGTGGGGGATGGGGGGGGGGGGGGTTCCACTATTTTTTTTCTTCTTGATCTACAATCTCCAACTAATGTGTTCACAGGGGAGTTTGTGACCGCCACTGGGGTGGACTACGACGTCGTGGAGGTCCCATATGAGGGTGACTCGCTGAGCATGCTACTGGTGTCACCTTTCGAAGCCGACGTGCCGCTCAGCGCCCTCAGCGACGACCTGAGCAGCCAACGGATCCAGCAGTGGAGATCCGAGTTCAGAAGTGTTCGGAGACAATTGAACATGCCCAGGTAATTATGTCAAATTATCTACAAGAGTCATCATGTTTAGTTGCGGGCCATGCATGTCACTTCTAGGCATTCAGTAGGGCTACGTCTGAATCGATCCGCAGCTGCGAGTGTGGTGTGATTTACTACACGTCCACTAGAGGGTGCTGTTAACCAGGAAATAACTTGTGACTTGAAGAAACTTAAACACTTTCATTAAACTGTGAATGTTTACTATGAACGTGTGCATTCATGAAATTGCAATATTATTTGCTATTTTAAACATTAAAGATGTCCATCTATTCTTGAAATGTCCGTCTTGAAAATGGCTTTAACAGTATATCTGAAACCAAATCAATTTGTTCTCCTCCTTCAGCCAAATTGTGACAGAAATGCTATAAAGGACCCAAAGAAAGTCATAATTTCATGGACAAAAATTAAAATAGTGTACCATTTAGGAGAACCCATCACATTGTTTGGGCCTCACAGCCTAGAATAGAATCAAGTAGCATTTGTTCCTGTTTGCAGGTTTACTCTGAACTCAGAGGTCAACTTGAAGGCTGCTCTCATCAGAATGGGCCTAGGGAACATGTTCAATCTGGCCACTGCCGATTTCACCCGCATTACAAGTGAGTCAAACAACAACAACATTCACTTCCATTGCCTACTTTCCAAGTTCAAGAGCCATTATTTTAAAACGGCCTCTCATTCATTTGCATAAAATGATCTGTTTGTGGGACTACAATGTATTTCATCCATACATGGCTGATTCTTCCCTTTAGCCGATGAGAGGCTTTGCGTGTCCAAAGTTCTCCAGACAGTCAAGCTTGAGGTCAATGAACAAGGAACAAAGGGAGCGGCGGCAACAGGTAATATTTATTTCCTCAATTGAAGATGGTGGAGGTCACACAATTGCACAAAAACATAAAAATTAAATCTTAAATCGAGCATTTCAGCAAAATATGTTTCATTTGGTTTGCCCTCAATGAAAACAAAACAAAACAAGCCAGCAAATTATTTTGGAGCGCATAAAATGTTTGCTTTGTTTCTATCAATTAAACCACAGGTGTCAAAGTCAAGGCACGCGGGCCAAATCCGGCCCGGCACATCATTTTTTTCTGCCAGAGAAAGCAAATCAAGCTTGTTAAATTCCATGATGATTGCTAAAATCTGAGCCAAAATTTCATATTTTTGGATGTCAACCACAATAAAAGTCATTATTCTTGACTTCAGATTTGAAAAGGAGTTATTCATTAATTTGCTGTGTGCTCTATATGTAATATTTGAAGGGATTTAAACATTCTAATGGGTTCCCCAAATTCATAACGGCCCTCGAGAGGAAACCATAACTACAATGTGGCCCGCGGCAAAAAATGACTTTGACACCCCTGAATTAAACAATAATTTATTTTAATGGGTGATTCCAATTTCAATCATCCCCCAAAAATACAAATTGTGTTTTTATTACAGTGCAACATTGCACTGTAACACTGTTATTTGATTACTTCATTTTCTGTCGCAAAAATGCATAATGGTATGTGAGCTATAACACAGTGGGAATGAATATCTTGTGAAAAAGTGGTAACAAGTGAAGAATAAAACATGTTTTGTATCTTTTCAGCCGCTGTGCTATTTTCCCGAATGGCAGTGGAGGAGCTCACTCTGGATCGGCCTTTTCTCTTCCTGATCCAGCACAAACCAACTGGCACCATTTTGTTCATGGGCCAGTTCACCCATCCCGTTTAAGAAGCGAATAAGACTACTTCCACATTGCCCGTCGACTGCTGGACACCAGAAGACAACTTTTCAAAAGCAGGACTTTATTGACATGAATGGCACTGATGCACTTCCTCTTTCTACTTGTTTTCATTCATTGTCTTTTTGCCATGTTTTGTATATATGTTTTATTTATTAAACGTTTATTAAAAAATAAGATGTATTATATTGTTTTTAAAGCTCGTTTTGTTGAGTGGGGGTGAATATTGAAATGTTATGGACTCTAAGCACGTTATTCGCCAGAAAAGTTGTAACTGGACAATTAAAGTTCCAAAGCACTTCTTTGTGGTAAAAAGTGGGAATATTACATGACTTAAGTGTTTTTTCCACAATAGCAATAGCAATAGGAGAATGCGCTCGGAACTGTACGCAAAAACTACTACTTTCATTTCTTTCATAACTTTGCTGCTGTGAAATGTAAATTTCTCCACTGCAAGACTAATAAAGGCAAATCCAATCCAATCCAAAAAGAATTATTTTACCTTCAAAAAAGTGGTAATATTATACAAATAAAATGCCTTTTTGGCGAACTAAGTGGTCAAATTGAGAATTGACATTTTAATTTATAGGGGAAAAAGTGTTTCTGTTACTTGACACCAGTCATTATTTTAGCCCCCCAATTTTTTTATTGCGATTTTGATTCAGTTATTGAATTTAAAGGACAACTGCTGTCACTTTTTTGTTTTTTTAACTAACACCAGAAAAACGTTTTATAGCATCTAAAATACCCAAAACAAGCATTATGATATTTTTAGTCAAATGCAAAACACCAATAAAAATGACTTAAAGTGTCCAAAATCTGCAAAAAAATTGAGCTGCGAATTGGGCATTTTCAGAAATTCCCGCCCCCAGTTCGTGACATCACGCCAAGATGTCTTGCATTGCTAGTGAATCAAAACAATGGCTTCAGATTCGGAGAATATGCTTTCTCGTTACACATCCATCCAGTTATGAATATGATTCAAATAGTTCTGAAGAGGAAAGCATACATGTTTGCAATCAATTAAATAATTTATTTTTGCCATTTTGAGGCAATATTGGGGGAAAATCTCTCACCTAAAAAAAAAGAGGCACAAAATGGCGACCTCCTGTGACCACCTCCGTTTCCACAGGCTGATAAATTCCTTATATGGAGCTTGGACGCCCTCTTCTGGCCTCCTGGCGTCTTTTGGGTGCAACACGAGGTCCTCAGACCAAACAGGTTCATTAAAATACATTGACGTGATGGAAGGACCGCTACAATGCGTCTTTTTTACAGTAAAGGGCGGTCCTTTAGTGACGTCACGTACTGACTCGTCACCAACTCAAAAACAAGACTTCCTGAATATTCAGCGCAAGTCTTAAAACGTAAAATATAGCTATATGCGGTGGAATCTTTGTAAAATACGCTCAGTAGAAGTCATTTGAAGCCATTTTACAAATTATGGACACAACTTGTCCGGAGACGTCGGTTGTCCTTTAAATGGAGGACACTTGATCCGCTGGGACGACCCCTGAAGGGAAAAGCCGAAAGGAAAAGAAGTTACTAAACTTCAAACACAAAAAAAAACATATATATATTTTAAAGTGAATAACTCCTTTTGACAGAAGATTGTTGGTTAAAAAAATGAACATGTCAATAGATGTTTAAAATAAAATATAATCATTTCTCGACACTTCCCCGGATGATCAGCAAAATCCCGCCCTTGCGCTTATTCCGCCAATCAGAACGTGACTTCCGCTCGGTGGGCCCAGGCTCCGCCTGGATAAAAACCTGAGCAGGTGGACGCGGGGTCTGAGCACTTTCGGTTGGGGCGCCAATCGCGGAACGCAACGAGGAGTTACAGCTAGTTAGAGCCAGCATGACCGACGCCGACACCGAAGCACACAGCCCTCTACCTTTGGCCCCCGTGGAAGACAAACCACAAGCGGAGAGAAAAGTCATAGGTGAATCCAAGGCGTACGTGTGACTGCAAGTTTGTGTTGATTGACTGGCTAATCACGGCGTAAGTGAACGCACCTGCGCAGCCATTTTTGTAGTCATATTGTCATATTTTGGGGGAAGAAATTGTGTGTCTGCAATCTGAGTGATATCAATTTACCTGTCGTATGAGTCTCTGTATTCAATCACCAGTGTAATGAACAATTTAAATAAATGTCTATGTGCGCTCAAGATCACTGTATAAACGAAACTCAATATTTGGAGTACTTGAGTGCTGCTTAGTATAGCAGGGTTGGTTCTATCCCAGAGAAGGAACTGCCATTGGTCAGTATAAACCCTTTCCGCATTTTATTTATTTTAATTCTTTGAATTAACAAATCTGTTATTTTATGATTTTGTTTTTACCAGCCATGATATGTCTCCCAACCACCCGTTTAGCCTTGGGAAGGTACACAAATCCTGGAGGCATACTTGAAGGAAGGAAATTCACAAACCGGAATTGATCTGTGAACATTTTCCTCCTTTTATACCATTCTGTAGCTCATCTATTCTCTCCGTAAATTTGTAGCAACTTGTTTCCCAGTACCCACTTCTGTTTGAGACCTTGTACTGTTGCTGGCCTGTGAGGTGTTGTCTTGGTGACTGGTTAAATTAAATAGTATTTAATTTTAGGGCTGTGATAACCATTAGGATATGATCAAAACTAAAAACCCCTTGAAAAAAATGGAGGACTTAAAGTTTGTTTTATTTTTATGACATTGTGGCTCTTCCCAATGACCTGGTGTGAACTTGATTTCAAAGTCTTACAGTTAATCATTGTCTCACACGCATCACAATCGATGAAGCGTTCCCAAATAAAATCTTCGCGACAGAGCGAGTTAGCGTTATTAGCTGTTTGGATTTTCTTGGCTATGATTTTAATCAAATTATTATTGCTACAGCCACCTTGGTACAGGGGACAGTGAAGTGGTTCAATGTACGCAATGGATACGGCTTCATTAACAGGTATTCTATTCATTTCTTTGACATATATTTGTCTTGTAGGCAGGAGTGTCTAATTTTTTTGTTTTATTTTCATTCCTAAGGAATGATACCAAGGAAGATGTCTTTGTTCATCAGGTAAAGCAAGACCACAATTTGGTGAGAGCAGCCCTGTTTTTGTAACATTGTCTTTTCTCAGACGGCAATCAAGAAAAACAACCCGAGGAAGTTTCTCCGGAGTGTTGGCGACGGCGAAGTGGTAGAGTTCGATGTGATCGAAGCTGTCAAGGTACGCGCAAGCCATTTCACTTTCTTTAAAAAAATGGACCAAATGTGTCATTCTATTCTGTTGCCTTTTAATATTTAAAAATGTAACTCCTTCACTGCCAGTCGATGTGCAAAAATGTATCCCCCCCATTGCCAGGGTTTTTGTCATTGTCACTTGAATTCCAGGTCCCGAGGAATATTGAGTTTTGGGACTACATAAACATTCTGTACAGCGTTAGAAAGTTTACACACTCTTCTTTCATCAGAGAAAAAGGCATTTCCTAAATTATATGGGTCTGGAGTTATATGAACTTGAAATGAGGGCGGATGTCCAGAATATAATGCGATACATGCTTATTGGTTTATATTGAGCTGTAACAAAGCAATAACACAGAAAAAAAGGAAAATGATACCCCCTTGTGGAAAAGACAAAACATTGCCAGAGGCCTTGGTCAGCTCCGCAGCCAAGCAGGAAAAAAAATAACAAAACCCTAATATACGTATTCGGGAATGGCGCTCTACGACATATTTCTCTTCAACAGTAGCCAAAATGGAACTGTATAGTGCCACTTAGCAGTTTTTTTGACGACGATACTGGTGCAGCGTGTTCTACCGGAAACAAATTCCTTGTATGTTCTACATACTTGACAATAAAGATGATTCTGATTCTGATTTCCAATTCCCGAATAAATTCGCCAATGGCAGTGAATGAGTTAATTTCCATAATCTCTTCATTCAGTTTTTGAAAATGAGGACACTTAAGTCTTTATGGGGATTTTTAGCCTATTTATTTGTTTATTTGTGTTTATGTTTATTTGTATTTTTAGTTATTAATGTGTGTATTTATTTATGTGTGTATTTACGCATGTATTCATTTATGTCTATTTATTTTTGTTTGTATTTGTTTATTTTTTGTATGTTTGTTTATTCATATATGTAATTATCTTTTTATGTATTTCTATGTTTTTGTCTTTGTTTGTTTGTTCATTCATTTATGTATTTATCTATTTAGGTACAGTATGTATTTATTTACTTGTTAAAGATTTATTGTCTTTTGGACCAAACAATTTAGATCACTTTATATATTTCATGTGTTCTGAACTGGTTCGGACTTTACATTTGTCAAGTTTTTTTTCCCCGATGACCTCCCCCAGGGTTCGGAAGCAGCCAACGTGACGGGCCCGGGTGGAGTGCCGGTCAAAGGGAGCCGCTATGCGCCTAACAAGCGCCGCTTCCGGCGGCGGTTCTTCCCTCGGCCTGGGGACAAGCCGGCAGATGGCCAAAGCCTCGATGAGGAAGCGCATGCTGACGATGGAAGACCCCAGCTGCCACAACGCCAGCGGCCTCACCGACCGATCCCGCAGTCAAATGTAATTTATTAATTAAATTGGATTGGATTTGCCTTTATTAGTCTCGCAGTGGAGAAATTTACATTTCACAGCAGCAAAGTTATGAAAGGAATGAAAGTAGAAAAACAAAATACAGGAGCTGCTGGAAGGCCTTAATTTGTTTATGTATTCAATTTCAATGGTACCTGCAATCTGTTTTTCAGGATGAAACGGGCGATCCAAAAAGCACAGAAGGAGATCAAACACAAAGACCGCTGCGGCGTCGGTTCTGGCGGCCATATCGGCGGTAACGTTGCAGGTGTTCATATATACTGACTGATTATTAAATGGGAATTTTTTTTATTATCGCCACTTCCAGACCTTTCCGTCCGCGACCTGCTTCAGTCCACCCCAAAGAGGGTGATCAGAATAAGCAGCAGCAATCAAGTGCGCCCGGGGTGCAACCGGAGTCATCCGAAAACAATGCCGACACTGCAGATAGCCAGAAGCAGCGGCAACACCAGCAGAGACGCAGACGGCAGAGAAATTCTGAATCATCCGTCTCCAAAGTGAGCCGCTGGCAAGTAAATTCCGTGCGTGTTGGTTTTTATGAGTATTGAGCATCCACTCTGTCTCAGAACGGTACAGAGAAGTCTGCCTCGGAACCAGGTACCCCTCCTCAGACTTCCAAGGGAGATTTGAAATCCAAATCCCCAAAGGGCTCTCTTAAGAGCCCGCCCAAATCACCAGAGGTAAGTTGCAGAGTAAACCCGCGCCCGATTTTCAAGGTGACTGCATTGATCTTTTGACCTTGACCCACAGCAGCCCGCTGAAACAAGTATTCCGGCGCCCACGGAGTGACGGTCCCTCGTGGACAGTCGAGGGACCCTCGAAGAGGTGGGAATTAACCTTTTAGTTCTGTTTGACATGACTTTTCAATAACTTTGCCAAATGATGACCAACATTTTTTTTTAAAGGTCCACGCGTTGAAGGACTGGCCCTATTTGAGAACGCACGTCTCCCCTCCTTGCACACCCCCAATCCGCCGTGTCCCCTAAACCTGCGTCACCCCCTCAGAACACTTCTGCCCCTGCCCCCCCCCCACCTTATTCCATAGGCAGGAAAGACACAGGTGTGGATTTTCATCTCAGAAGGGGCATACAAAGGGAAAGGATTTATATATTTAAAAAAATGAAATGCTTCAAGTTCCCTAAAAAAAAACAATTTTCTTTAAATTGATGCATCAAGTAGTGACTACAGGAACTAGCCTTGATTTTTATTTGATATTTTTAATTTTGTTGAAGAGGGGAGAACAAAGCAGGTGCATTTACGGGGCTGGAATTAGTTACCACCAGACAATTCTTAAAGGTACCCTTCGTTATCCTCATTTGAGGGTGAAATTATTAATTGAAAAACTTTGTTTTATTTGTGAATTGTTTTTTTTTTTTTTGTGTTTCCCAATGGAGGGGATTATGTGCAATGTGAAAAAAATAGATGTGAATAAACCATGTTTGCAATTCTGATGATTTTTTTTAATTTTTGTTAATTTACAGGAAATGTACACAAACATAACACTCTAAAATTTTCAAATTAATATCCACACAAGAGGTATAGTTGAAATATGAATAGGCTCCAGAGCCTAACTGCCGATGAAATATGAACCAGGATGCGCAGTTGACTAAATTTTCTTGATTGCAATGTTCTGGCAAACGTTTTACAATTCAGCATTGGCCGTTTGTCTTGTACATGCTCAAAATTTGGCAACGATCGTTCATATTGTACGGTCTGAGGGAGGTTTAAATTTCTGATTTCAAATGGTGCGGAATGCCCAAAAAAATTGTCGGTACATAGCTATTTAGCCAAATTTGTACCCTTGCCAATGAGCTATCGCATTGTATTTTTGAGGGTGGTTAATTGCAGTTGCCGGCCATCAGGGCCTTCTCTGCTGGTCTAAATATGTCTGAGACCGAGAGTTACATTTTGTCCATGAATTCTGATTCCAAATTGTTGCTTTCATTGCTTTATCCCTCTTGTGTTGCTTCCAAATGTGTTTTCGTATCTAAGCGTTTAACCAATCACATTTCAGCCATCATTTGTTACCAGGATCAGGAACCTACTTGGCCGCCTTCACAATCCCTTCTGCAGGCCCTGGAGCATTTAATAAGTGTTGAAACAGTTGCTTTAACTAATGTCTGTTGCATTAACCAATCAGATTTCGAGTTGGCGACACGGAGGACATGTACGCAGGCCTGGAAGACTTCAGAGTTTTCACAAACTATGATTGGCTAGTCACCATGTCAATCATAGTATCACCAGCCTGCGAAGTGACGAGCAAACTGGCCACAGATAGCTCACTGTATCTGTTGCGAGCTGCATAAGTAAATACATTGTTGTGTTGATTTAATAGCGGTTTTGGCAACCCACAATAGCTGAAGGAGAAGAAGAAATGGATTTGGTTGCAGATTTACTGTTCAAGCCAATTTTAAGACAGACTTTTCAATAAAAATGGACATCATTAGGAAAGGTCGGAAATGCTTCGCCATCCTGTTGTTCAATTTTCTCTGCAGTGTTTAAAGAGCGACTTCTGACCCGATATCATGAATCCATACGTTGATGGTAAAAACCCAAACAGTTTAATGGCAGTATTTCCTCAAGTTATTTCTTGGCTAACGGGACCCTCTAGTAAATCACACCACACTTTTTATTTCCAGTCGCGGGTTGGATTGATTCAGACGTAGCACTATTGAAGGCCCAGGGGTAATATGCATGACCTGCCACTGGTTAATTATGATTGGACTTAAACTACAGTACCTGCAAGAGTTCTGTCTTTTCAGGCCTTGCATTACCACTCTGATAATGTTTTCATAATTTAGCATCTTGAGGACCTGAAATTAAATATTCTTCATAGCCACTGAAATATATCATTAAAGTGCAAAAATTCCACTGTGTGGAATTACTAGTAAATTAGTAGTAAATGTGCTTAAATGTGCTTTATGTATTCCCTATATATATATATATATATATATATATATATATCTTTTTTTTTGGACACATCATGGAAATGATCAGTTAATGTTTTCGTCCCCAAAGTAGTCCAGTTCCGTGCTAGTCTTGTTGAGTTCCATATCCATGTCCATCATGGCGTCGGCTGAGGCGTGGTGGAAATTGGCGGAAATCTGGTCGAAGGTCTTACCCCGTGTCTCTGGCACGCGGAAGAAGGTAAAGATGAGGAAGAAGAGCAGGAGAGCGGCGAAGATCAGGAAGACGTACGGGCCACAAAGTTCCTGGGCGTGAGGATAAATGGGTTGAGTTTGATGTGGTGAGCATATCACATCTATTCCAGATTGAAAGTTATTCCCCATGATCCAAATCATACCACATCATGAAGCTTCTCATATAAGGAAACTTCATGCTTTGGATTATGATTTTTTTATGTATGTTGTGGTCTGCTTTGGATCATAGAGTTACTTTTAATGGATGTGTTCCTCATATTTTTTTCTTTTTGATAGATGATGTGGTATGCTTTGGACAATCTATTCCTATATTTCAGAATCAGAATCAGAATCATCTTTATTGCCAAGTATGTAGGACACACAAGGAATTTGTTTCCGGTAGAACACGCTGCACTAGTATCGTTGTCAAAAAAACTGCTAAGTGGCACTATACAGTTCCATTTTGGCTACTGTTGAAAGAGTTCAAAGAGTTAATGGCTTGGGGGAAGAAGCTGTTTAAATGTCTGCTGGATTTGGTGCGCATGGATCGGTAGCGCCTGCCTGAGGGGAGTAGCTGGAAAAGGTGGTGGGCAGGGTGCGGAGGGTCCAGTAAGATTTTCCGCGCCCTAGTTTGGATTCTTGCAGTGTGCAAGTCCTCGAGAGTGGGTAGGGTGAGTATTGACTGGTACGTTGTGGTATAATAATACATTTCATTTATAAGCGCCTATGCTTTGGATAACCTGGACTGCATATAGCATATATCGCATGTAGTATGCTTGATATCATAATTACTTCATTTTGATGGATGGCATAACGTGGCATGCTTTGGTTCATGGCCTGTTTCTTTGGGGGGGCGGCAGTGAGGGGTGTTTTAGGAGGGGGCATACTTACAGCAACGTATTGGAAGCCCATGCCGATGATGAAGTTAGCGGTCCAGTTCGAGCAACCTGCCACAGCCATTGCAGCTGGCCTAGGACCCTGCGAGAACAGCTCAGCGACAATGAACCAAGGAATTGGACCCGGACCGACCTCGAAGAAGGCCACAAAACCGAAGATGGACAACATGCTGACGGAACTCATTGCAGGGACGGTGTCCTGTTAGGAGTGGAAGGACAAAGATGAGGAAATAGCCCGGGCTGCTCCAGGTATACTGGAATGCTGGGGTGGCGCACACACCAATAAACTGAGAGCTATGGTCATGATCACAGCGCAGATGCACATGCCGCCCAGTCCGAGCATGTGGAGCGTCCTGCGGCCCATTCGCTCAACTAGGAAGAGCTGTCAAGAAGTTGAAGTTAATTCCTGGCAAAAATTTGGCACGTATTCCCAGCAATCCACTTTTTCCATGTTTTAAATTGCAGCCTCCTCAAAGTGCACCACCCAACATCACATCATGATAATGTAAAAAAATAATGTTTACTTTTTAGTCGAATTTTCAAATGTATTAAACATCAAAAAGTTATACAGCAGGTCGATTAAAAACATTTCATGGACGTTTTTCTAACGACCTCCTCAAATGGCGTTGTTTAATGCTGTGTGAAGGTAAGATAAGAAAATACAAGTTCCTTAGGCAGGGGCGGGGGGGGGGGGGTATTTATGAACCTCTGCAAAATAAGCAACCATTCATGTATTTTTATTATATTAGTTTTATGCATGATATGATTCTGAGGCGCAGGCATTGTCCTCTTGGGGTCGCCATCCTCAAATTGTCCGGAACAGGGAGGCGAACTGGCGCAGTGGCCAGACTTGGCCCGTCCAATCACTTTTCGAATCTAAAATTGCAACATTGAAAATGCTATTCATTTTCAATTATCTTGTATGTTGAACGCATAAAAAAACTCCCTAAATTAAAATAACACGAAAAATAATTGAGCCTCTATTTTGTACTCTGTCGCCACAATTATCAATGATTTGAGGGAAAATATACGACAAAAATTCGTTGATTCTTTCCGCGCTTTGGAGTGTGTATCGCTTTAAAAGGCGGGGCTTGTACATTTGAGTGACATGGAAATCAGCGAATTAGAGCGTATTGACTTTAATCTCGCCAAATTCAACTTGATATAGCTTGAGTGCCAAATTTGTCGCTTCATTGTAAAATAAATGAGTAATTTTCGCTCAAGGGCCTTCAAAGTATTGAGCAAAGGCTGTGAGTTAGAAGCGTCATGACTGAATATAGTAACTCAAGCCAAAAGACGAATTTATTATACTTTGGAATTCGACACAAAATGAGGAAAAAATGAAGAACCCGTGAAGCATTACGGTCATTTCTGAAATGAAGAATTGTTTCGACTGACCGAGACCACAGTGAAAGCACAGTTCACCACTCCGGCTCCAATTGTAGCATAAACTGGACTTTGGACCCCGGCCTTGGTGAAGATGCTGGTTGAGTAGTAAAAAATCTGCAAGGAAGCATGACACAAACATCACCGGATGGATTTTTCTCACGTGCTGTTGACGGCTTACCGCGTTGATGCCGGAGAGCTGCTGGGAGAGCTGCAGCAGAATAGAAATGACCATTGGCTGGCGGTGCAGGGGTGAACGGAATAGCTCCGCAATGGACACCTTCCTTTCCATGTCCATCCTCCTCTTCTCCTCCTTCATCTCCGCTAGCAGATCGCCCACCTCCTGGCGCCCCGTCAACCTCCTCAAGCCTACAAACCCGACGGTAAAGGCATTTAAACTCCTGCTTGTCAATCACGTTTGTTTGTTTGTTTACTAGCGAACAAGGCTAGCAATTGTCATCACTACAGACGCTCCCCACCTTACGAACGAGATACGTTCCGAGCGGTCGTTCGTGAGGTGAATTTGTTCGTAAGTTGCTTCAGTGCTATATTTTGTATGGAATGTATGTTTAAGTCAAACACTGAATGGGGAAGTGTAAAACACAGACACTCTAACAGTCGTAAAATAAATTCACACCCACTGTAGTATGACAACATATCTTTGGGTATTCAGTCAGCCATTAATGAAGCTGCTGGGCCATTACTTTTTGTGAAGCATCGCCTCCTCCTGGAGCCACAACTGGGAAGATGGATTTCCTCACCGCCCACATACGCTACACAGCCAATCGTAAGTGAGATGTTGGACAAAGAGGAGGGAGAAGAAAGAACGAAGGATGGTGCTACACATCATCTTCGGGCCATTGGTGGGGGACACCCTGAACCGGTTGAATTACAATTTTCATTGTTTTCAATGTCACCTCTCTTGGCATGGTGCTCCTGACATCGAACGATGTAGAGAAAGCGGGGGCTCTCGGGGCAGAACGGTAACAGCGCCATCTGGAGGACGGTCGGCATCACTGTCAGCCCCATCAGGATGGGCCACAGTTCTTGACTTCCCAGAAGTTGCTCCAGCCCTAGAATCTGAACGGAAGCACCTGAAAATCAGTGACTGTCCCTCAACCATCCTTTATTGGGAAAAATGGACACCAGCCATCTTACTTGCGCCAAAAGAATCCCTGTGACGATGGCCATCTGGTGCAGCGTACCCAGCGCCCCACGCAGACTTGTCGGTGAAATCTCTCCCACGTACATAGGGGTCAAGCCGGATGCCAGGCCTGGAATGGGGTCCAACCAAAAGGAGTGGCGTGACTGCGGCGCTTGCGGGAAAAAAAGGGCTGAAACTGCGGCCAAGCTCTCACCGCAGTAGGCGCCGATGACGAGGCGTCCAAGGATCATCATTTCGAAGGAGCGACAAACCTTGGACAGGCCCATCAGTGTCCCACCAATGAAGGCTAGCAAGTTGTTGATCAGCATGGCTTTTCTCCTGTGATCGGGAACTTAGAATTTATCAACACTCTTCTTTTGACACAATTGCGCTTCATCCTGGATCTGACATTTATGGTGGCCCGATGTCCCTGGACCGGTCACTTTGCTCATTCACTGACAGACGATGTGCCAGGGTTTTTGTTACTTTAACTCAAATTGCAGAACCCACAGAATATTGAGTTTTAGGACTATAAAAACATTCAATACAGCGTTAGAAACCCTAGACTCTCTTCTTTCATCAGAAAAAAAAGTTAATTACTAAGTTATATGGGTCTGGAGTTATCTGAGCTTGAAATGAGGACGGTTGGACAAAATACAATACCATACATATTGATTTATATAGCACTTTAACAACATCTGAAGCTGTAATGAAGTGCTAACATGGACAAAAGGCAAATGATGCCCCCTTGTGGAAGGGAAAAAACATTGCCAGAGGTCTGACAAGCGCTTTATCGGCACCCCCGCAAGAAAACCAAAAACCCGAATAAATTTGTTCATTGTGCTCCACGTCATACTTTTAAATTCCTGAATAGATTCGGCAATGGCAGAGAACGAGTTACAGATACAGATGCTCCACAATTTACGAACGAGATATGTTCCGAGCGGTTGTTCATAATCTCGTTCATAAGATGAATTTGTAAATTGCCTCAATGCTATATTTTGTATAGAATGTATGCTTAAGTATGTTTAAAGTTTATATAAGTATGTTTAAGGCTCGTGTAAGTAACCTGTATTGTTTTGTACTGAAAAATAAACATTTAATAAATATATGCTCTATAAAGATATGTACATGTACAACTGGAGAGAATACAACTTATGAGAGAGAAAGAGAGAGAAGAAAGAGAGTCACACACAGTATGTACATGTATAGAATAAAATGAAGTTTAACTTCACAGTACAAAATCTTACTTACAGCATCTCTGTCCGAACATTTTTCGACATAACCGCAAAAGTGTTCGTATGTATCGTTGTTCGTAACTCGAATGTTTGTAAGTAGGGGAGTGTTTGTATTTCCCAAATTTCAAATGAATATAACGTACAAGACTAGAATAAAACTAACGCTGCATTTTAAGTCCTGATATGTTTGATTACACAGTAGGGACTCCGTTACCTGCCCAGCCACTCGGAAACAAAACCGACGCAGAACGAGGACAGCATCCCACCGATGGAGAAAATGGCCACCGACAAAGACCACAGAGACGTGAGTGTCCTCGCCGGGATGGCTTGTCCGTAACGGTGCACCCATGTGGCATTGTAGTCCTCCTCGATGATCTGAGCGTACGACAACATCAAGTCACAAGCTTGCGCTTGTCATGCACCAAGGCCTGTGTTCAGCATAAATATCTCAGTCCCCTATTTTGGTTTTACTTGTCAGCTGGTGGTTGCGTGACACTCAAGGTGAAACGGGTCACATGACTCGCCGGGAACAGCCACGAGGTTTAACCTCACTCAATAAATAGTTCAATGCAAGTTTTGAGTTTTTTTTTTTTTAGTTTGACAGCGTCTATATGTAGAACTAAACCAATTCACAGACCGAATTGGAAACAAATCTTGCTCGTACCTTCTGAGGTGCATTGATGACACCGATATTATATCCAAACTCCAGCGATCCCAGTACAGCAGTGAACACGGATAGGGCAAGGGTTCCAGTCACTGTCTGTAACACACACACACAGTCATATTGACATATATAAATATAACCCAGATATTCCCATTGGGCCAAAATACAGGCACCTGTTTCCATGGTGACAAACATGGCCCCTTCCCTCCGCTCTCCCATGTCATGTTTTTTTTTGTGAAATGGGACCTCCCATAAAGTTAAGCATATAATAAATATAATGATAATAGTAACAAAAATAATATTAATATGAATAGATTTAAAGTTAAAGTACACACCTTGAAGGTTAGCTATACATATATTGATGAGCCATAAAGATCTATTTTTTTATAATATAAACGTTTCATATTTACAATGGGAAAATTTATGTTTAATGTTTTTTTTCAAAATTAACAATATTTAACAACAATACATTTTACCACATTTTCAAAAATATAATCAGGATCAATATTGACAATAAACCAATTAAAATAAAACTTAAACAGAAAAAAATCTGCTATGGGATGACTTCTAGTCACTATTCATTGATAATAATCTCATGGAGACGTACTGTACACAGTTGACATTGTTTGTGCAAAAAGTACAGGGTGGCCTCAAGGTCAAAACACACAACTAACCCGGGAGTGTTTTGTTTATGGACGCTGGACTTTTTCATCAACGAACTCCAGAAATCTTTCATCAATGGCGATCGCCTGCTTTGGCCGCAACCCCCCCAAACACACCTCCAAAGGCCACTGACCTCTCCTCCCAGTTGCTGAAAGCCGGCCGGCATGACTTTTGGCAGCTCCGTCAAGCTCCACCCGAGAGAGAGCAGTGCCTGACAGCTCCCCTCTTGGACTTCAAGCTTGGAAACAAAACACAATCAGATCCAAAAAGCAAACGCGGCCCAACGCTGCCTTTCCGCAAAACTCTTCACTGTCCACTGTCCACGGCTGACCTGTAAAGTGACACCAGCCGCACCACGTGCACGCCTCTATCAACAGGGGAAGGGGTGGAGGGCGTTTGGTGGTAGGTTCTGGGAGTGGCGGAAGAGGGCCGGTGGTGGTGGTGAAGGTGGGCAGGTTGAAGCTTCAAGACCAAGGTCAAAAAATGCCAGTTACCTTTCCATTTATTCCGATAAAGGGGCACTTTTAATGAAGAGGGGCTCATCTCTGACCCCCTCATCGGCATTGTACTTCCCGCCACCCATAAGGGGATTTCTATTTTAGGGTACATGCCAAAAGGTCCCCCCCACCCGCAGACTCCTCCTAATGTTGTAGTCACATAACAAAGCAGCAGCGCAACAGGTGGAACCCAAAATTGTTCATGTGGGTTATGTTATTGAGACCCTTTTTTGTAATTATAAGGTGCAGATCGTAAGACAATATATCAATAGCGTAAATTTGAATAAAATCTAATGTAATTTTTCTATTGATCAAATGTTACAGTATTTGAAGTCACTAGTCACTCTATCCATAATTGATGAAAAGGGGTCGCAATATCGTTTTGGGATTGGTAACGTCGAGTGTACAGCCGTACTTCGGTATATTGACTTATTCAAACAACATGAAAAACATTGGTTTCATTGTTTTTGCATCAAACTCAATCACGATATATGGTTATATCAATAACCAATCTGTTTGGGTTTTTTTTCTCTATCATTCACATTGTTTACATTTTGATCACATCAAACAACAGGAATGTTCATATTAGATTTATTCTCACGTTGGTGTATTTAAATCAATTACATATGTATTTCATATTTTATACATAATGCGTACTAATACATCGTTATCGATACGGTATGTGTAGTAACGCCACATAATACCAATGAATAAGGATATCATCACTTGAGTTTTACAAACAACATCTAAAAATCATGGAACAATATTAAAACAATTTTCGTTTTACCGGTAATACCATCTATCTGCATTGATTTTAATGCCATATCAATATCCCACATCAATTATCAATACTGAACATCCCAATATCCCAAACATACAATGGAAAACTCATTTTTTTAATAATGCCATATATCATTATCGATTTTGATGTAGTAACAAAATGAAACACCTTCAAAGTTATAAATTGATACTGATCAATATTGATATCAATATTTTTATTCTCAACACAAACGAGATCACATTCATCAGTCACATGACGTGTACGTTAGGAAGATATTAATCCAAAAATATCCACTGTGGATGGAGTGACACCGGACACCCAAATCCGGCCCCTCACTTGACACCCCCGGCCGCGTGGATGTGGGTGTGTTTGCATGTACACCCCACATGGGTCACATGGTTCAAAATGTGGTTAAATAGCGTTATGTGACTCAACTGCGCGTTAACGTCCATTAAATAATTTTGTGTGGGATTTGGGGCCCTGTATCTACACTATGTAATATGGAATAACATTTAATGTATTGTAGATGTAGATGTATTGTAGATTAGACCATTAAACACAGTGAAATAATAAATAGAAAACAAATACAGTGGGACCTTGGCTTACGAACTTAATTGGTTCCCAGACAGTGTGTAAGGCGAAAAATGTGTATCCCAAAAATTAATTTCACATACGAAACTATTAAAATGAGAATAATCCGTTCCTAGGTCCCCATAAAAAACAATTTCCTACTTTCTAAATTTCTGAGCATGAAAATTACACAAAATATACCTTGTTTTATGTATAATAAATGTGCTATAGTATTATGACTAAATAATTAAATTGTACTGTACAATAAAGTTATTTTATTGACCTTTGTGATGGCCGTTAATGGCTTGATGGAATGGAGTGTCCGGTTTCCTCAGCATTAAACACTTGATGAGGAACATGGGCTTCTTTCACCATCTTGAGGAATGATCCCTTGTAGGTGCTTTCTCTCTGGTAATTGTATCTAGTTCTTCGTCAATTGTAATCTGTTTAGCTGGGTAGATAGCTTTTTGCATCAAGTGTACAGATGACTTGTGTGGGTTATTTGTAGAGCCTGATTGATGGGATATTTTAACTGTTTACTATCCATTTTCTCACTATTCTCACACTCTCACACTTTTGTTTTTTTGTTTCAAGCTCTGTCATCTCCCTTTCGTGTGTGTGTGTTTTCTGACTCTCTTTCTGCCTCCTTGTCTCCCAGCAGCTCTCCGGCATTGACAAACTGATTTCTTGGTGTGAATTTTCTGATCCCCGCAATGGCGTATAATGGCTCAAAATGTGTCCTTTCTATAACAACAACAACAATAATAATAATACTTACCTGGAGAAAACCCATACATGAACTGACTTGCGTTCATTTACGTTTAATATGACCGACGTATCCAAGATAAAAAGCCAATGCACACAATCTTCACATATGTTCCTGTTCACAAAGAAATGATTAATTTAGTCCGATTTTGCCTGGACTGCTTGCGAACAACATAACCGGATAAGTTAATTTTGAGTAAGGCCTGTCATTGGTTCACATCTTACAGTATCATGTGACCCAGACGGGAGTTAATAATGTCTCACCCCTTTTTTATACTCTTCCATGTCAGCTGGAATGGGGAAGGGGGGTATTTTGCGCGCCACACCGTCTGCAACAGCAGCACCCCGGGGTGCTCTCACTCCATGCGCTGAAGCTATGAAGACTGAGCGAAGCCATGCGGTGACTCCTCCACCTCAGCCTACAACCCTCCAAGGGGTGACGGGTCTCCTCCAAATCGTAGATTCCGACGGGAAGTTGGCTGAATTTGACCATTTGAATCAGGAGCTTGAAGATGTGGGTCAACAAATGTCCGATTTGGGCATTGAGACAGACTCCGACGAGTGTGATGACGAGGAGGAGGACGACGACGTGACTGTGCTGACTGAGGATGAGTCTCATTACATCACCACACACGCCATCCGTCTCTCTGAGCTGTCCGACGGCCATGACGGCGACTCGGACCCGGGTGCCGGGTCCTCTTCCTCGTCCACGTGGGATATGGAGGACGGCCAGCAGGTGTTCTCCTTTGTGGATTACGCCTCGATTGATTGCAACGGGGTGCTGAAGATGAAGAGGGAGGGGGACGTGGCGATCAGCAGTTTGCGTGAAAGTGATCCGTCCTTGCAGTTAGCCGCTTGTGGCGAGGGTGGTGGACAGGTCCACCTGTCAATCAAAACCACTTCCCGGGCTATAAATGACCCGATCCAAGAAAATGTTTATCATGCCAAAGACCTCAGAGATACGAGCTCTTCGGCGGTGGGGGGAGTGGATGTGAACTTTGAGGGGCTACGTGATAGGGCGAAAGGTGTCATTCCTGCACCAGGCGGCAAATTGCAGGCAAAGGAAACCGCTGAGTATTCCAGTTGTGCTTCTAGTGAGTTGGACGACGCTGACAAAGAGGTGCGGAACCTGACGGCCAAAACCTTCAAGAGCCTTGCTTATCCTTACTTGGATGCCATCAACTTCAGCACCTCCAGTGAGTCTTCCACATCTGAACTCGGGATAAACAGCTGGTCTACGTTTGTAGACCTGAAGTACTCCAACGTAAGCCAGAGCCTTGTTTCCCAGCCGGCAGCTGAAAGGGGAGAAAATGGCACAAATTTTGCCCAGCAGCTGAATGGGAACGGAGCTCCTCACAGTAGGTCATCCACTAAAAAAATAGAATTGATGAGGAAGTTTGGTCAAGGGCACAGCGGTGTGATACGGCTCACAAAGACTCTGAATTTTCGCTGCAACGTAAAATCGGGAATGTCTGCCGGAGAAGGGCGCGCTAGCGTTGCTCCAAACCTCATGGGAGCGGGATCACGTTCCACGGATGAGGTTACTGTAAACAGTTTGCAAGGCGGCAGAGCCACAGTGCCCACTGCTAAAACGAAAAGCATGGAGGGCAGCCACACGAAAGCCATCTTCGCGTCCAGCGTGATTCAGAATGTGCTTTCCAAAAAGATGCAGTTCGAGCAGGAGCGACGGATGGAAAGGGGGGAGATGAGGGAACCCTACCACAAGGGAGACTGCCACAGGTGGAAGGGGATGCAAAGACAAGGTTCCAGACACTCTGAGAGCAACTCTGACAGCATGGAGGATTTGGCCGACATTATGGACTGTGGCTCCAGACGCGACTCTCTGGTGCAAGACGCTCATTCAGAGCCGCAGTCTAAACTAATGCATGCTAAAAGTGTTGCAATGGAAGCAACCAAGGGGACTTTGCTTCACAGCCAAAATAGCGCCTTCAGATGCTGGAGGAATGAGGAACTGCAATTTTCACAAGATCCTAAAAACCATAAAATCCCAGAAGAAAAGCCACCACAAGAGGGAATCGAGGATTGGTACTCGGCAGGCGGAAGCAAATACACTAAAATGTCACATTTATTTGTGCCAAACATCCAATGCGTGGCCAGTGACGGGGAGCCGGGGAGGGCTCTCCAGCTCGGATCCGGCGTCACTTTAAGCACGGCAGACACCAGGAACGTTGCTGCATCCAAATCTCCAGAAATTAAAATTAATCTCCAGAGCTTTAAGGCGACCAGTCTAATAAGAACCGATGACTCAAAAGGCCACGGGGTGCTGGCTGGAAATTTGAAGGGTGAGTCCTCGGATAAAGTGCCACATTTTATGGTTCGAGACATTCGAGAGAGTAAAGGGAAGCTGCAGACACCCATCCACCAAGTTAGAGATGTGCGTAAATTGGTTAAAAGCACCTATCACTTTGTTTCATTGGATCATAAATCCAAGTTTCCCACCACTGACAGCCACCAAGATCGTCAAGGTTTAACATCTGTTTCCCCCATTGTGATAAAATGCCAGTCGGTGAATACAAACAGTGCAAAATGTGACTTGTCGGAAGAGCGATCATCTCCAGAGGGCACCAAAAGTTCAGCAATACAAAAATTGACAGGGAAGGCGCCCCCAGGGATCATTGATAATCCCCTCGAGGAGATGCATTTAAGGATCGAAAGCAGATTGGCTTCAAAGAAAGAAAAAGCATCAGAGGTCACTGAGAAGCAACAAATGTCAAACCAGGGGGCTTTGGAAAAGCTACAGGCAGCAGTGAAAACGATGGAGCAGCTTTATGTGTTTGACAAAAATGAATGGAAAAGGAAAAATGAGCCACAGCTCATGATGGACAGCCACGTACTCTCATTGATTGCAAGTGAAGAGAACAGTGAGGAGGAAGAACTCAAAGGTGAAATAGTAAAAAGCGATTCATACTCCAGCTTGAACAAGTCAACAACAACAGTGGCAGCTGAGTGTAGGCTAAGTACCGCTGCCGACCCAGACGACTGCCTCAAAACCAGATTGACGGCTGCTCCTGTCAGTTCCGGCCTCACGGGATCTGCGGGGGTCACCATGGGTGATACCATGAAGACGCCGCAGCTGAACAACACTCCGAGTGTGTCTTGCAACCCCAAAACATTTACATCCAGATCTGCGAAATTACCAGTCTACCTGACAACGACACACGGCGAGTCAAATGAAATTCTGGTCACGGAGCAGAACTCTGATAATGAGGACTACCTAACAATTCCGGTCAAGTCTCGTGGAAGCGGAAGTGAAGAGGACTCGTCTGTGTTTACCAGCCGGTCCCAACCAATCACACTTCCCTTGCACGTCCCTGCATCAGGCATTAATAGTCAGGATGGGCAGTCCCAGAGAAACCCCAACGCTCCTATCACAACCCACACAACCGGTGTACCCCCTGCGACCGTTTATCACTCCATGCCCTTGGGAATGTCCACAAATCAGCCACAAGTGTATTGTTTCTCCCCCGCGATCACCCCTGCACCTCTGCTAGACCCATTTCAGGCCACACAGAAGAAGATGCTCCTGGATCCCACCAGCGGAAACTACTACCTGGTAGACACCCCTGTTCAACCATCCACACGACGCCTTTTTGACCCCGAAACGGGACAATTCGTGGAGGTACCCATGCCCCAAACTCCCGTGACGCCCCTACCCATGCCAATCTCCCCATTGGCCCTGGGTCCTGCCACATATGGCCACACCTACATGATCTACCCTGGTTTCATGACATCACCCCCCCTGATATCGACCCGGACGTTGGTGCAGCCGCAGATACTCATAGAGAGCGGGGAGAAGGCGCCGCCCCACCAAACCGAAGGGATGTACATGGAGACCCCCTTCTACATGACCTCTGGGAAGGCACCGTCGGGGGAATCCAATGTAGTTAACATCACCAGACTGCAGCAAGGCCCGCCCGGAGGCAAGCAGCCGGCCGTCAACATCACGTCTCAGCAAGGGCCGCGGATTATTGCTCCACCCTCGTTTGATGGGACGACCATGAGCTTTGTGGTTGAGCACAGATGAAAACGAAGTGAGTCCTTTGATTCATATCCAGTGGTCACCACAAAAAGGGGCACATCCATTTATAATACACTTCCTGACAAACTGTTGAAATTATACAGTAAAAGCTTAACTGTCATGAATAGAGGTGAAAAGAATGCCACTCTTCAGTATCCTTAATATTATGAAACAGCATGGTGAGAAAGCTCGAAAGTGGATAGGTAGAAAAGTAGAGTAGATTGGTCAGCGTTTTCGACGTGTTGATAGGTAGTTAAGTATGTAGGGAGAAAGTGCGAATGAGGACCCAAGGGCAGCCTCAGTCCAGCTGGGACTGCCTTCAGCTGCTGCTGAATATCAAGAAGCCGAGTGGCGGTGGGTTCAGCAAGCTTTTTATAGGATATGGCAAGAGTCAAACTCTCCCAGCTTCTGATCAACATCAATTATATAAACACAGCTTGCGATGTGGTAGCTGCCCTTTCTCGTCAGACCCGCATGCCGAGGGATTGTATGTATGTTATTTTTACTTAGGGCCAAAACACATATTGTAACGTTGGTTAGGTAGGTAGTTATGGCGGTAGAGTGTAGAAGCAGGTCAAAAAGCAAATATTTAGTTGGTCGGTAGGTTGAAAAGTTGTGAGTAGGTTAGGCCTAAATGTAGCACTCAAAAGGGGCAGAAGATGGCGACAAAGCTCTGTGGAGCTGGGCTGATTTTTTCCCTTAGAATTTTTGTCAGCGAATATCAAATAGATGCTCGGTGCAACACACAACGATTCATCATTGCGTTATTTATGTGTTTTCCTTCTAATTTCGCCATCAACGCGCATCAACACGAAGTTTTCAGACCAAACAAAGTACCGCAAAATGCATTGACGTGATGAAAGGACTACTACAATGTGTCTTTTCTCGGTCAGGGGCATTCCTTCCGTGACGTGACGTGAGGACTCATCACCAACTCAAAAACAAGACTCAAAAACAAGAGTATTAAAACGTGAAATATAGCGATATGCGGTGGAATCTTTGTAAAATACGCTCAGTAGAAGTCATTTGAAGCGATTTTACAAATTATGGACACAACTTGTCCGGAGGCGTCGGTTGTCCTTCAAGTATTCTATCTGAGGAGGTAGATATTTTTTAGGTTGATTTGTAAGAGGGTATATTCTTTGTAGTGTTTAGCTGGATGGTAGTGGTCGTTAAATTTAGTTAGCTAGGTAATTACTGTATAGTATCTTTGCAATTTTTTGATGATGATACAAGTGCTGCGTGTTCTACTGGAAGCAAATTCCTTGTGTGTTCTACATACTTGGCAATAAAGATGATTCTGATTCTGATCATGTAAATAGGGAACATTGTAATTTGGTGAGTAGTCTGTGAGTATTTCCATGCTATAAATGGTCAATTATATGGAAGTTTATTATGTCGGTAGGTTGGTAGGTTCCTGCTGTAAATGCTGCTGTTTCCGCCGCTTCACTTGTTTTTTCTTCTGTTTCAAAGCAAGGTGGAAAATGTGCAAGGCCGCCCTTCTAAAATGGACTGCTTTAGTTTTACTGTCTCAAATCTATATTGTTATTTTCTCACTTGGTATTTGATGTCTTGTGTGCATATCTGAAAGAGCGTTTCAATAAAATCTCTTTTTTTTGCTCTCACACATGCCTCTTTCCCTTAAGTGATTTATTTAAGTGGAACCACTTACCTGTCGAACCCAATTGAAAATATATGACTCAGGGACATATTTCCTCTAATAAAAAAATATGGTCAATTTTTCATAAGGGCAAAGTGGTCATTGTATCTAAACAATTTTGGGCTGCACTGTAACCGCTAAAGCATTCAGTTTAACTCTTTTTTTCCTTCTCAAAGTTATTAGTTTTGCTTGTTTGACTGTTGCTGTGCCGATGACCTTTTTGTGTTTGGGAGCCTTTAACTGAGCATCTTCATCTTTATTAAGTTCATAGAGTTGCTCGTTCTGTAGCCACAAGGGGACATAAGCCAGTGTCTTCTTGTGCCGGTCCCAAGTCCAAATAAATACAGAGGGTTGTGTCAGGAAGGGCCTCTGCAAACATGCGAATCAAACCTCTGAAGATGGAGGACACTGATTTGCTCTGGCGACCCCTTGAAGGGAAAAGCCAAAAGGAAAAGAATAAGTTATTAGATGTATGATGTTAATGTGCGACCACCAGCAAAAATAAATATGAATAAATAAATAAATAAATACTCATTGTTTTGAAAATACCACCAATTCATTTTGATGTGGGGGGGGGTCAGCTTTTTTTCCTTAAAAATATGTAATTCTGTTAAATTTCTGTTTTTGGTTTTTAAATCCCCACAACTGAAATTAACGTCACATTGAAATACCATTTTCGGGTGGCGTCCTCTAATATTCTTCATTGTCGAAATGATAAACAATATTTTATAGAATTTATATATATATATATATATAAATTATTATTTATTATTTCTTTGATCTAATTCTTAATTCAGGTAACATTTTGAATTATGTTCTACCATGATGGAGTACGAGTCCAAACAAAGTTTTAATCTCATGAAAACATAATGTTTATGGAGTTTTTTATCAAAGATAATTTTAGCAGGTGAAAATAAATTGAGAATCCTGCAAAAATTGGTTTGACGCTGCGAGCAGGGTTCGAACCTGCGCGGGAAGATCCCATTGGATTTCAAGTCCAACGCCTTAACCACTCGGCCATCGCAGCGACAAATACTAGACGGCCGGTAGCGTATTTTCAATATCACTACTCATCACCGATAAAATTGCCTTCGCTCGTTGGACTTGAGACATCGCTTCGACACATTTCCCTTTTCGTAGTTCTGTTCATTAAATCCAAATCCAGGCCGTGCCATTTTTTTGTCCGCCAGACAATAGCGCACAAGCACACACGCGACGGATTTCCGTTGTAATGATAAAAGTTAAAAGGTTTTTCTGTCCTGTGATTAGTGAGGACGTCAAAGGATTTTTCTTAATTTGCACGCAAAATCTTTGTATGCCTCGACTATGCATTAATTACGTGAAAAATACAATAAAAACAGTGGTTGTCACCCAGGCCCCCGGAGACATTTTATAGTAGCCCCACGAGGTGCCTGTTTTAAATTTAAAGCACCTGGTTCAGCTTGTATTCCTTTTAAGCGACGTTCAAACGTTCAATAAATTCTGACGTTTAAATTATATATTACATGTACTGTATAAGAGTTATTAAGTTTGACCCAAAATAAATTGCATTTCTACACCTCTGGATGCAAGGAACACTAGTAACCACCGAACAAGTGGACGTTTTTATTTGTCTTTCTGTGTGAAGGAATTTAGGAGAAGGGGACATTAAAAAGACAGACTGCTACTTCACAAAATGGACACTATGGAGTTTAATGGGACGACGTCCAACGTTGAGGCAACACAACAATGTAAATACAACAATACGGTTGTGCATAATAGTTGTCATTATTGGCAAATTGACTAATTTATATTCTTTAAAAGGAACAAGAGACAAATCTGGTAAGCTGTGTCTGCGTCAAAGTCCCCACTGCGCATGGATTCAACTCCGTGACAAAATAGGCAATATGTATTATGTTGTGACATTTGAACTTTTTCAGGTACTGACGCGTCAATCAAAAGATTAATTAAATATATGCATATCAATTTCTAACTTCACAGTTTCAACGGTCTTTATTTTTTTTTTTTTTTTGCTGATGACGTCTTCCATGCCTCGCCCGCAATTTTTGTGAGCTGAGGTTATTCTTGATAGTTTTTTTTTTCGTTGGGAGCGGGGTCTAGACATCACTTAAAGGACAACCGACGTCTCCGGACAAGTTGTGTCCATAATTTGTAAAATGGCTTCAAAAAGATTATTACACAAAGATTCCACCGCATATAGCTATATTTTACGTTTTAAGACTCGTGCTGAATATTCCGGAAGTCTTGTTTTTGAGTTGGTGACGGGTCCGTACGTGACGTCACTGAAGGAATGCCCCTGACCGAAAAAAAGGACACATTGTAGCAGTCCTTCCATCACGTCAATGCTTGTTTGGTCTGAAAACCTCATGTTACACCAGAAAGAACCAGAAGAGGGCATTGAAGCTCCATGGACGGAGAGCTCCGTTGGAAAATTGGTTGATTTTTCAGCTTGTAATTTTTGTCAGCGAATATAAAACAGTTGTCTTGGTGTAACATACAACGATTCACCATTGCGTTATTTATGTGTTTTCCTTCTAATTTCGCCATCAACACGGATCAACACGAAGTTTTCAGACCAAACAAAGTACCGCAAAATGCATTGAGGTGATGCAAGGTATGTCCTTTCTCGTTCAGGGGCGTTCCTTCAGTGACGTGACGTGAGGACTCGTCACCAACTCAAAAACAAGACTTCCGGAATATTCAGCGCGAGTAGATGACGAACTTGTCCGGAGACGTCGGTTGGATTGGATTGGATTTGCCTGAATTAGTCTCGCAGTGGAGAAATTTACATTTCACAGCAGCAAAGTTCTGAGTTCGTCCTTTAAGTATGCAGATGGTTGTTCGTCTCGGTGTGCCCTGCCATTGGCTGGCAACTGGTTCTAGGTGTCTCCCGTCTACTTCCCAAAGACAGCTGGGATAGATAATTTCTACATGTTACATTTTTACATTTTACATTACATTTAGAAGAGAAGAGAAGAGAAGAGAAGAGAAGAGAAGAGAAGAGAAGAGAAGAAGAGAAGAGAAGAGAAGAGAAGAGAAGAGAAGACAAGAATAGACAAGATAAGATAAGATAAAATAAATAAGATAAGAAAACGTTATTGTCTGTAAACTCTCAGTCGTACAGGAGTGGTCCATCAATGAAAAGGTTTCTTCAGCCGTCATCTATACTTCTTTGATTGTCTCACAACTCTTCCAGCACTATTACAGTATTTTGGTGGAGTTTTGTTTGATTCATGTTTACAATGACGTTATCACTTCATGCTGAAAGTCCATTCAACATTGATAAAGGAGCTTTCATTGCAGGAAAATGTGTGGAATTACCCTTTGAGTCACTCTCCTTTGGAGACACAAAATGTTATTTTTTGTCCCACAAAAGCGAAACTTGCCTGAAAAAAGAGCCACATGTCTTCAAAATTGTTTTGTCCAAATTGCAAAAATTCAAGTGTTATTTTTTGTTACCTTTTTTAAAAAAATCAAGTTAAAATACATACTTTTTTTCTAGCAAATTATATAACACCAGCGTTATTAGCGTTATTATATTATAATTTTTGGGACATTTTTGGCAAAACTGGTCGAATTCGAAAGTGTAAAACATGAGGGTTGCCTTTGCAATACGGTACGAGGCACATTTTTACACATTTTCTGTCATTATTGAATCAGACAATGTGCACTGATCCGCATTATGCTCGCAGAAGAATTTGGTATTTTATAAGCTAATTCCTGACAGGCATCCACACCCACTGTGTGAAGTGCTTTGAGTTCAAAAAGCAGACGTACAAACAAATGACACACCTTGTGCATATCAAACGCTGTTACTTATTTACACATTTTGCAACAATCACTGTATACAGTACATTTTCCACCCAATAGCCATTCGCGGCATAAGTATATATATGAGGTCCCCTACGGTGTCCTCATCCCTGTCTAACTGCACAGTTAGCCATGGATGCAATGCGCTTTCCTATTTTGCTTTTATGGATGTGTGCATTGACAAAGCAGCAGAGGTGAGTCCCAAACTATAGATGGTTAGATGGAAATAACTTTGAAATATTAATAAAATCCTCTACGGTGATGAGATTCAAATACATTCTAGGTAACTTTTTTTTTAAACAAAAATACACCAACACGTTTATTTGATTTTGATGAAATATACATTAATTAAGTTATGACATGAATTTGTGTTGTCTGATATGAGTAATTAATCCGAAATATTTCCTTTTTTCAAGGCATTGGCACTCATTGAATTATAATGACTTTTCTTCTGTTTTCTTTCAAAATAAACATACATTTCCCTTTTATTTGATCATTACTTGTGTTCCACTCTGAGATTTTAAAATAATTTATATAATCATTTTATTTACATTAAATTCACATATGTTAATTAATGAAACTCCCAAAACTTATTAACCCACAGTTTTTTTTTTTTATCTCTAGAAGAGTTTTAATTGTTCTGATAATCTTACAGTCAATGCGAGGAACTGAAACATTTGATCAAGATGGGCATTCATTGAATTAAAAAAAACATTTACAATTTATTTAAGGTAGAAATCAAATGTAACTCCCCTAAAATTATACATAAACAGTATATATACAAGAATTTAAAATGCAGAATAAAATGTACACTTGAAGACAAGCATACATACGGTAGTTGACAACAAAACACATCTAAATGAACAAAAGGAAAAATGGGTAACACATATACTGTACATACACTCGCACACACATACTGTATCAAAAAGGGTAACTTCGACATTTCTGTTCTGGTGACCTGTAAAAATACATCACACTATTTCATAATCCAATACACACAACACATCGTGGTCTTGAATTACAGTTTCATCTTTTTAAATTTTACCTTATCATTATGTTTGTTCATTAAATATAGGTGTGCCTCTCGACTAAATGAGTCATATTTAGGTGTGACATGTCTAATGATTGATTTGTGTCCTTCTCTTTTAGCCTCCAGATTGTGCCAACCTCCGACGGTAAGTTACAAAACACGAGTTTTGTTAACATCTAGTGCGCTTTTAGCATTTAGCATGTGACGAATGGTTGCCATCATCTGACGACCAACATCAACCTATTTGATTCAAATGATATTTTATTTCGAGATGAAAGTTTGCAGCGTAGACATATAACACAAATATTTTCAAAACATTTTAAACACCCGCATTTGAGATGACGAAACCCCATTTTGAAATACGTATTAAAAACAATAACAACAACAATCACTCTAAACTACAGTTTTCTGTGGATTGATGCGACGTGTATGTTCTTATAAAAAGAAAAAAAGAGGTACGGTAAGGGTATGCATGACCAAAATATAGCTCGAAAGTGTGTGTCATTGGGGTGGAAACAACAGGTTGTTTGTCATGAGGTGGAACTTTACTCAAAATAAGAAGAGTGCTTTAGAAAAGGCCTAGATCGAACGTTGTATGTCTACACGTAGGTTGTATGGCTGGGATCAATTCTAGCTTAACTGGAGTACACTTTTTCACCCATCTCTGGTCTAGTCAAAATGTGTATTTTATATATTTTTTAAATTCCTTTGTCTCATCTCCACAGCTTTTGTGCTGGCGTCCTGCAATTTCAACAATGACAGCGAGCCATTCTGCAGTTTCCGTCAGGACTCGGCAGATAGAGGTGATTGGACTCGGCACAAAGGTCCAACCCCGACGCCCGGCACGGGCCCTCCAGGAGATTATCCAGATGGAAGTCAGTGCTGCACCTTTTAGGCGGTCATCTCTGTAACCATTCGTGATAAAAAAATCCAATCCATTTTCTCTTTTAGATGGATTTTACATCTATCAGGAATGTGACAATGTAGCAAATGGGCGTAACATTCGTCTTCTGAGCCCCACGTTCTTCTTAACGGCGACAGCGCAGATATGCGTCCAATTCCGATATTACATGTACGGCTCGGACACTTCCAATGTGTTGAGGCTACTGGCAAAGAGGTCGAATACTGAGGATGAGCTATGGGTGAAAACTGGATTCCAGAGTCCATCATGGCTGAAGGATGCCGTCACCGTGTCCAGTTCAAGGAATCAAGAGCTCACTGTGAGTGTTCACTTTCAAGTAAAGTGCCCCCTATACATTGTAGCTTTAAATGAATGTTGGGGGTTGGAAATCAGAAGAAAGTACTATTAACTGAGATTAAGGTTTGATTTGAAGATTGAAAATGAATTATGTTGATGTTGAGGTTTCAAATGAAGTTAGATCGGAGCTTGAGGCTCCACATTTGATCTACAAATGTGGACCTGGTATGGGCTAGGTTTAGTTATTCAGGTTGGAATTCAAGGCAAAAACATTGGAATAAGACTATGTTTTGGTTAAAATTGGGGTTTGTGCTACAGTTGAGGCTATGATTAGGAGTAGCGTTATGGGTGAGGTGAGCGAAAGAGCATGACCCCACTACGTATAAAATCTGAGTTAAATAGCATCTCGTTTGCATGATCCAATCCAAAAATTATTGTTCATGACCTAAATATGATTTCCAATTGTCAATTTGCTCTCCACCCCCTGATTTGCTCTGGACTTTGCTGTGGGAAATGGCAAAGCATGTACTGTCCAATAATCTAATCAGTGCAGCAACACGTGTAGATAACAGCTCACGCTTAGTTGAATTATTTCCCCCCTTTTATAGCCACCATAAAGCAATAGAAGCCATGTTAGCAATTCTGTTTGTTGAGGAAACACGGAGGCTGTGCCAGAACCCAGGCCACTCTTGATAACATTATTTAACACTCTCTCACATATGGTCTGCAGTGTTTTGAAGTAACACATGGCATATACTTTCTTATACCAGTAGATTTATCAGGTATCTGTACTTTACTTGAGACTTTACATTATTCATGCATTAACATTGATGAAACCTGACTAACTTGTGGTTCTCTAGATTGTCTTTGAGGCTCAGCGAGGCCTCACTGCTTCTTGCGATTCTGCACTCGACAACATCATCATTAGTGAAGGAGCATGTCCCGGTAAGTCTACTCACATTGTTGCCTCAATGGTCTCCTAACAACAACAACACATTTGAAGGCAAATGCTTGGTCCACAGTTTGCATTTCTGGCTGTGACTTTGACATTTCGGAAGACCTATGCGGGTGGACTTTATTCGTACCAGACGCGAGGATATTTGGCTTTGAGCAATGGTCTGGCCAAACCGACACTGAAGGGACAGGACCTGATGATGACTTCTCCATGCCAGGACGTAAGTAGCTAGAGCGGGCAAGATTGTCAAACCATCTGGGGGCGCAGACAAGCAACTCATTACTCTTTAACATCCTCTTAGTTGGATCGTACATGCTGATGGACTCTTCCTCCGCTGTGCCTGGACTTGATGGGCAAATCCTAAGTCCTGTGATACATCCTTCCACTGGGTGCCTGCAACTTACGTTTCATTACTATCTATACGGCACGAGCCAGAACATGCAACTTAGAGTCCACCCCTTGAAAGGTAAGAGACTTTTTGAATCACAGACGTGACCCTCGACAGAGCCGCTGACACCACAGAAAAGTATTAGTACTTAATATCGATTGACACAATAAAAGTGAAAATCAGTCAGGCACATGTCCTGCAAAAACACAATCAGTCAATCTTTTGGGTTTGGAAGTGTGATTTATTTTTGAACAGATTTTTGCCAATTTCCAGCAGCCGATGATACTAATCTCGATTTCTTGTTGGACTTGAATTTGTGTTTGTACTATAACAGGAGGAATCCTTGGACCTGCGCTATTCACTGTCAGGGGAAACCAGGGTCCAGCCTGGAGACCTGTTAAAGTCCAACACCTCGACACTGATAACTTCCAGGTAAATGGTCGAACGACCGTCTCTGTCTATCCGCTGATCTATGAAGGAAAAATAATACGTTCACATTGAATTTCAGTTTGTTATTGTGGGGACCTACGGAGAGACGCTTCAGACCGATATTGCTGTTGATGCTGTGTGTGTCATGGCATGTGAGGGTAAATAAATGACCATTCCTCCTTCGCAACTTTTACATTAGGTTGTCTGTGCAATTTAAAAAGAAAATCATAACATTGGGATAAATGTTAGAGAAATAAATGACCATCATCTATCCTCCACCCTTTTGATACCCTCTGAAAAAAGAAATATCCACCCAGGTGGACAGATTTCAACATGATTAACATCTCTGTCCTTGTTGAGATTTTCCGAAATGGGAAGAGGAATATTTTGAGCAAAAATTGTGTCTTCGATTGCAATCTACCTATTGTTGAAATAAGTTGGTTCAAATGACCATGTCAAGCAGTCTAGTCTCACAGACAGTACTCAAAACTCTTACATTGAAAGGTGAGAGAACTACGCCAATGCCACCAGTGTCGACTTCAACACCAACCAATGGAACAACAACACCAAAACCCACGACTCCAAGACCAAGTACAACAAACCCAAGTAGGACATGTTTTATTTTGGGGCCCATAGTGTCCCCGTAGTTGGCTGTGGGATACTTGGCATACTCCAGGGGTTGTCTAAAAATGTTCCTATGAGGGACGTATACTGAAAAATAAAAGTATACAAGGCCTCGCCTCCCAACCAATGAACAATTGAGGGGACGTCCTTCATTGGACCACATAGAAGTCATCTTCCATTTTGTCGAGTCATTCCTTTTTGTTTTTGCTGAACAGTTCAGTGCCCTCCAAATGCGGAATACTTAGAATGTGGCCCATCTTGTGTTCCCACCTGCATGGAACCCTCCACAAACTGCAGCGGCCCCTGTATCAGCGGTTGCTTCTGCAAACCGGGATTTGTTTTCAAGGGGAAAACCTGTGTTCCACTGGAGAAATGCGGGTGCCTGGATCACAATAACAACTATTATGAGGTCACGATTGGATCATACCTTGGTGAATTCAGTAGGAAGGCATTCTCCCGTAACAGAGTTGTTTCATCTGCCTTTAGCCGGGTGAGATCGTATTTGGAGACGGCTGCTCCAAGCTGTGTCGCTGTGCAGGGAACAACACTTTGGAATGTGTGGATAACACTTGTGATCCCACGGAGGAGTGTCGCGAAGTGAACGGTGTTCCCGGATGCTACCCGAAAGGTAACCCTTCAAAGATTGGTCCTCTGGTGACTTCCGATATCTACGTTTGTTCAATAGCTCTTTAAAATGGTCATCTGTGAGCCTAACTTGATTTCTCTGAAGGTACCTCCTCGTGCATTGCGTCTGGGGATCCTCACTACACGACCTTTGACAAGCGCAAGTACAACTTCATGGGTAACTGCAGTTACCAGATGACCGGAGTCTGCAATGTATCTGCATTACCAAACTTTGCTGTGTACGCTGACAACGAAAATCGATACAACACACCCAGCATCTCCTATGTGAAGGCGGTTCACGTTTATGTCGAATCCGGCGGCGTCTCCATCTTCAAAGGTGGCACTGTCCATGTAAGAATTGATGATGGAAATGTCGTCAAAACTTTGACCAAATTGATTCATTCCGTCTCCTCCATGATGTATCTCACCTGCTTTTCACATCTAGGTGAATGGAATCAAAGTGAATTTGCCAGTGAGTCCCTTTCCTGGCATGTCTGTGTTCAAATCAGGAAAGCACTACACCGTTTCCTTGAATTTTGGTGTGACTGTGCGATACGACGGAAACCACTTTATGGACATCAAAGTGATTAAAGAGTGAGCACAATCTGAACACATTAGTTGATGGGGTATGAGTAGTATGTTTCTGAGTTCAGGAATGAAGGATCCTTTAACCTTTCACCCCTCAGCTATAAGAATCTACTCTGCGGACTGTGTGGAGACTACAATGGAGATTCCAAAGACGACTTCCGCAAGCCTGATGGATCGCTGACCTCCAGTCCTAATGACTTTGGAAACAGCTGGAATACTGATCCAGAGTGAGTCTTACCCTTTCTTTCAGTATAATGTTTCTCAAGTCTTCAAAGTCTGTTGGGTGATTCCCGATTATGAATTTATCTTACGTTAAATTTGTGTTTCATATTTCCTTTTTCACAAGGTGTAATAATAAACCCAACACCACTCATCCCGGCTGTGAGCCAGAGGAGCAGAAGCTCTACGAGAGCTCTGCATATTGTGGCATCCTGTTGGACAAAAATGGTCCTTTTGCCACGTGTCACGCCAAGGTCAACCCCAACGTAAGTCACTTATCTTTGGACACATCAGGGGTCCCAAAAAGTTGAAAATGAGTACCCTTTGAGTCGATGTGTTCTTGCCTGCTGGTCCTTTGCTCAGGAGTACTTTAAGGACTGTGTCTTTGACCTTTGCGTGCTTGATGGGCCTCATTCCATTCTGTGTGAAGCCATCGAAGCCTACGTCAGTGAGTGCCAGGACCGCGGTGTGAACATCGGACCTTGGAGGAACGAAACCTTCTGTTGTGAGTAGAAACTGCAGATGTTTACATGGGACTCTTTTGTGGCCTTCTTGCTGAATGTGTCCTGGTCGTCACTGATTTAAGCCATATGCTTCTCACTCTAGTCATCTCACTTTCTGTGCAGCTTTTGGCTGCCCTCCCAACAGCCATTACCAACCCTGTGCAGACCCGTGTCAGAATACGTGTTCAGGCCGACCCCCCTCCTGCAGCGGACCGTGCACAGAGTCCTGTGTGTGTGATCCGGGCTACGTCCTGAGTGCTGGCAAATGTGTCACCAACTCTTCGTGTGGCTGCTTATATACCAATGGCCAATATTACCAGGTACTGCCAGACGGACAAGGCACTCAACACTCAAACTATACCCCGATGTACCCCGATATCTAACCCATATATCCAATCTGCGTGTGCGTGTGTCAGCCCGGGGAGGAGTTCTATATTGAGAACTGCAATTTGAAGTGTCAGTGTGAGGCACCATTCATTACTTGTCGGTCATTTGAATGCCCCCCAATGCACCAATGCCAAATCCAGGGAGGAGATCTAGGCTGCTATCCCACAAGTAAGAGCTTTTTTCCCAACGTTTTCTCTTTCATTTCACAATTGAAGAACAATGTTTGCAAACCTATTTCAAATTTATGTCAATGACCTCTTAGAAACCACAACACCCAGACCAACAACTCCAAGACCGACGACACCAAAGCCAAGTACGTTTTCCTTTTTAAAGCCCAACGCAACACCTCCTTTGTAGCTACTCACCAAAAGCTGCTGCGGTTTTTCCTGTGCAGTTCAGTGCCCTCCAAATTCGGAATACATAGAATGTGGCCCATCTTGCGTTCCCACCTGCACGGAACCCTCCACAAACTGCAGCGGCCCCTGTATCAGCGGTTGCTTCTGCAAACCGGGATTTGTCATCAAGGGGAAAACCTGTGTTCCACTGGAGAAATGCGGGTGCCTGGACCACAATAACAACTATTATGAGGTCACGATTGGATATCATACCTTGGTGGGATTCAGTTGGAAGGCAGTCTCCCGTAACAGAGTGGTTTCATCTCCCTATAGCCAGGAGAGATCGTATTTGGAGACGGCTGCTCCAAGCTGTGTCGCTGTGCAGGGAACTACACTTTGGAATGTGTGGATAACACTTGTGATCCCACGGAGGAGTGTCGCGAGGTGAACGGTGTTCCCGGATGCTACCCGAAAGGTAACCCTTCAAAGATTGGTCCTCTGGTGACTTCCGATATCTACGTTTGTTCAATAGCTCTTTAAAATGGTCATCTGTGAGCCAAACTTGATTTCTCCGAAGGTACCTCCTCGTGCATTGCGTCTGGGGATCCTCACTACACGACCTTTGACAAGCGCAAGTACAACTTCATGGGTAACTGCAGTTACCAGATGACCGGAGTCTGCAATGTATCTGCATTACCAAACTTTGCTGTGTACGCTGACAACGAAAATCGCTACAACACACTCAGCATCTCCTATGTGAAGGCGGTTCACATTTATGTCGAATCCGGCGGCGTCTCCATCTTCAAAGGTGGCACTGTCCATGTAAGAATTGATGATGGAAATGTCGTCAAAACTTTGACCAAATTGATTCATTCCGTCTCCTCCATGATGTATCTCACCTGCTTTTCACTTCTAGGTGAATGGAATCAAAGTGAATTTGCCAGTGAGTCCCTTTCCTGGCATGTCTGTGTTCAAATCAGGAAAGCACTACACCGTTTCCTTGAATTTTGGTGTGACTGTGCGATACGACGGAAACCACTTTATGGACATCAAAGTGATTAAAGAGTGAGCACAATCTGAACACATTAGTTGATGGGGTATGAGTAGTATGTTTCTGAGTTCAGGAATGAAGGATCCTTTAACCTTTCACCCCTCAGCTATAAGAATCTACTCTGCGGACTGTGTGGAGACTACAATGGAGATTCCAAAGACGACTTCCGCAAGCCTGATGGATCGCTGACCTCCAGTCCCAATGACTTTGGAAACAGCTGGAATACTGATCCAGAGTGAGTCTTACCCTTTCTTTCAGTGTAATGTTTCCCAAGTCTTCAAAGTCTATGGGATGATTCCCGATTATGAATTTGTCTGATGTTTAATTTGTGTTTCATATTTCCTTTTTCACAAGGTGTAACAATAAACCCAACACCACTCATCCCGGCTGTGAGCCAGAGGAGCAGAAGCTCTACGAGAGCTCCGCATATTGTGGCATCCTGTTGGACAAAAATGGTCCTTTTGCCACGTGTCACGCCAAGGTGAACCCCAACGTAAGTCACTCGTCTTTGGACACATCAGGGGGCCAAAAAAGTTGAAAATTAGTTCCCTCTGAGTCAATGTATTCTCGCGTGCTGGTCCTTTGCTCAGGAGTACTTCAAGGACTGTGTCTTTGACCTTTGCGTGCTTGATGGGGCTCATTCCATTCTGTGCGAAGCCATCGAAGCCTACGTCAATGAGTGCCAGGAACGAGGGGTCAACATCGGACCCTGGAGGAACGAAACCTTCTGCCGTGAGTAGAAACTGCAGATGTTTACGTGGGACTCTCTTGAAGCTTTCTCTCTTAATGTCTCCAGATGTTCATTGATTCAAAAGAAACACTTCTAACTTAAGTCATCTCACTTTGTGTGCAGCTTTTGGCTGCCCTCCCAACAGCCATTACGAGCCCTGTGCGGACCCCTGTCAGAATACGTGTTCAGGAAGACCCCCCTCTTGCAGCGGACCATGCACTGAGTCTTGTGTGTGTAATCCTGGTTTCATTCTGAGTGCTGGCAAATGTGTTGCCAACTCTTCGTGTGGCTGCACACACACCAATGGCCATTATTATCAGGTCCTGCCAGACAGACAAGACACTGAACACTCAAACTGGACTCCGATGTATCCTGATACCTAACTCAAATATCCTCTTTGCCTGTGTCAGCCCGGAGAGGAGTTCTATGATGAGAACTGCAGTCTCAAGTGTCGGTGTGAGGGACCATTCTTTACCTGTCAGGCAACTGAATGCCCTCCATTTCACCAGTGCCGAGTCCAGGGGGGAGTGCTGGGCTGCTATCCCACACGTAAGATAACCCCCTACCCATTTTTCTCTTTCATTTCACCAATGAATAAAATGATAGCATACTCATTTAAAATTAACCTTCATGACATCTTAGAAACCACAACACCCAGACCAACAACTCCAAGACCGACAACACCAAAACCAAGTATGTGATCATTTTAAAAGACCAATGCAACACCTCCTTTGTAGCTACTCACCCAAAGCTGCTGCGGTTTTTCTTGTGCAGTTCAGTGCCCTCCAAATGCGGAATACATAGAATGTGGCCCATCTTGCGTTCCGACCTGCATGGAACCCTCCACAAACTGCAGCGGCCCCTGTATCAGCGGTTGCTTCTGCAAACCGGGATTTGTCTTCAAGGGGAAAACCTGTGTTCCACTGGAGAAATGCGGGTGCCTGGATCACAATAATAACTATTATGAGGTCACGATTGGATATCATACCTTGGTGGATTCAGTAGGAAGGCATTCTCCCGTAACAGAGTTGTTTCATCTCCCTTTAGCCGGGTGAGATCGTATTTGGAGACGGCTGCTCCAAGCTGTGTCGCTGTGCAGGGAACAACACTTTGGAATGTGTGGATAACACTTGTGATCCCACGGAGGAGTGTCGCGAAGTGAACGGTGTTCCCGGATGCTACCCGAAAGGTAACCCTTCAAAGATTGGTCCTCTGGTGACTTCCGATATCTACGTTTGTTCAATAGCTCTTTAAAATGGTCATCTGTGAGCCAAACTTGATTTCTCTGAAGGTACCTCCTCGTGCATTGCGTCTGGGGATCCTCACTACACGACCTTTGACAAGCGCAAGTACAACTTCATGGGTAACTGCAGTTACCAGATGACCGGAGTCTGCAATGTATCTGCATTACCAAACTTTGCTGTGTACGCTGACAACGAAAATCGATACAACACACCCAGCATCTCCTATGTGAAGGCGGTTCACGTTTATGTCGAATCCGGCGGCGTCTCCATCTTCAAAGGTGGCACTGTCCATGTAAGAATTGATGATGGAAATGTCGTCAAAACTTTGACCAAATTGATTCATTCCGTCTCCTCCATGATGTATCTCACCTGCTTTTCACATCTAGGTGAATGGAATCAAAGTGAATTTGCCAGTGAGTCCCTTTCCTGGCATGTCTGTGTTCAAATCAGGAAAGCACTACACCGTTTCCTTGAATTTTGGTGTGACTGTGCGATACGACGGAAACCACTTTATGGACATCAAAGTGATTAAAGAGTGAGCACAATCTGAACACATTAGTTGATGGGGTATGAGTAGTATGTTTCTGAGTTCAGGAATGAAGGATCCTTTAACCTTTCACCCCTCAGCTATAAGAATCTACTCTGCGGACTGTGTGGAGACTACAATGGAGATTCCAAAGACGACTTCCGCAAGCCTGATGGATCGCTGACCTCCAGTCCTAATGACTTTGGAAACAGCTGGAATACTGATCCAGAGTGAGTCTTACCCTTTCTTTCAGTATAATGTTTCCCAAGTCTTCAAAGTCTATTGGATAATTCCCGATTATGAATTTGTCTGATGTTTAATTTGTGTTTCATATTTTCTTTTTCACAAGGTGTAACAATAAACCCAACACCACTCATCCCGGCTGTGAGCCAGAGGAGCAGAAGCTCTACGAGAGCTCCGCATATTGTGGCATCCTGTTGGACAAAAATGGTCCTTTTGCCACGTGTCACGCCAAGGTCAACCCCAACGTAAGTCACTCCACCTTGGACACATCAGGGGTCCCAAAAATTTGAAAATGAGTACCCTTTCAGTCGATGTGTTCTCGCGTGCTGGTCCTTTGCTCAGGAGTACTTTAAGGACTGTGTCTTTGACCTTTGTGTGCTTGATGGGGCTCATTCCATTCTGTGTGAAGCCATTGAAGCCTACGTCAATGAGTGCCAGGACCGCGGTGTGAACATCGGACCTTGGAGGAATGAAACCTTCTGTTGTGAGTAGAAACTGTAGATGTTTACGTGGGACTCTTTTGTGGCCTTCTCGCTGAATGTGTCCTGGTCGTCACTGATTTAAACCATATGCTTCTCACTCTAGTCATCTCACTTTCTGTGCAGCTTTCGGCTGCCCTCCCAACAGCCATTACCAACCCTGTGCAGACCCGTGTCAGAATACGTGTTCAGGCCGACCCCCCTCCTGCAGCGGACCGTGCACAGAGTCCTGTGTGTGTGATCCGGGCTACGTCCTGAGTGCTGGCAAATGTGTCACCAACTCTTCGTGTGGCTGCTTACATACCAATGGCCAATATTACCAGGTACTGACAGACGGACAAGGCACCCAACACTCAAACTATACCCCGATGTACCCCGATACCTAACCCATATATCCAATCTGCGTGTGCGTGTGTCAGCCCGGGGAGGAGTTCTATATTGAGAACTGCAATTTGAAGTGTCAGTGTGAGGCACCATTCATTACTTGTCGGTCATTTGAATGCCCCCCAATGCACCAATGCCAAATCCAGGGAGGAGATCTAGGCTGCTATCCCACAAGTAAGAGCTTTTTTTCCCATCATTTTCTCTTTCATTTCACCACTGAAGAAAAATGTTCGCAAACCCATTTAAACTTCATGTCAATGACCTCTTAGAAACAACAACACCCAGACCAACAACTCCAAGACCGACGACACCAAAGCCAAGTATGTTTTCCTTTTTAAAGCCCAACGCACCTCCTTCATAGCTACTCACCAAAAGCTGCTGCGGTTTTTCCCGTGCAGTTCAGTGCCCTCCAAATGCGGAATACATAGAATGTGGCCCATCTTGCTTTCCCACCTGCATGGAACCCTCCACAAACTGCAGCGGCCCCTGTATCAGCGGTTGCTTCTGCAAACCGGGATTTGTTTTCAAGGGGAAAACCTGTGTTCCACTGGAGAAATGCGGGTGTCTGGATCACAACAACAACTATTACGAGGTTGGGGTCGTATACCCTAACTTAGTGGTATTCAGAAGGAAAGCAGTGCCGCTAACAAGGTTTTTTCCTCTCCTTTTAGCCAGGAGAGATTGTATTTGGAGACGGCTGCTCCAAGCTGTGTCGCTGTGCAGGGAACTACACTTTGGAATGTGTGGATAACACTTGTGATCCCACGGAGGAGTGTCGCGAGGTGAACGGCGTTCCCGGATGCTACCCGAAAGGTAACCCTTCAAAGATTGGTCCTCTGGTGACTTCCGATATCTACGTTTGTTCAATAGCTCTTTAAAATGGTCATCTGTGAGCCAAACTTGATTTCTCCGAAGGTACCTCCTCGTGCATTGCGTCTGGGGATCCTCACTACACGACCTTTGACAAGCGCAAGTACAACTTCATGGGTAACTGCAGTTACCAGATGACCGGAGTCTGCAATGTATCTGCATTACCAAACTTTGCTGTGTACGCTGACAACGAAAATCGATACAACACACCCAGCATCTCCTATGTGAAGGCGGTTCACGTTTATGTCGAATCCGGCGGCGTCTCCATCTTCAAAGGTGGCACTGTCCATGTAAGAATTGATGATGGAAATGTCGTCAAAACTTTGACCAAATTGATTCATTCCGTCTCCTCCATGATGTATCTCACCTGCTTTTCACTTCTAGGTGAATGGAATCAAAGTGAATTTGCCAGTGAGTCCCTTTCCTGGCATGTCTGTGTTCAAATCAGGAAAGCACAACACCGTTTCCTTGAATTTTGGTGTGACTGTGCGATACGACGGAAACCACTTTATGGACATCAAAGTGATTAAAGAGTGAGCACAATCTGAACACATTAGTTGATGGGGTATGAGTAGTATGTTTCTGAGTTCAGGAATGAAGGATCCTTTAACCTTTCACCCCTCAGCTATAAGAATCTACTCTGCGGACTGTGTGGAGACTACAATGGAGATTCCAAAGACGACTTCCGCAAGCCTGATGGATCGCTGACCTCCAGTCCCAATGACTTTGGAAACAGCTGGAATACTGATCCAGAGTGAGTCTTACCCTTTCTTTCAGTATAATGTTTCCCAAGTCTTCAAAGTCTGTTGGGTGATTCCCGATTATGAATTTGTCTGATGTTTAATTTGTGTTTCATATTTCCTTTTTCACAAGGTGTAACAATAAACCCAACACCACTCATCCCGGCTGTGAGGCAGAGGAGCAGAAGCTCTACGAGAGCTCCGCATATTGTGGCATCCTGTTGGACAAAAATGGTCCTTTTGCCACGTGTCACGCCAAGGTGAACCCCAACGTAAGTCACTCGTCTTTGGACACATCAGGGGGCCAAAAAAGTTGAAAATTAGTTCCCTCTGAGTCAATGTATTCTCGCGTGCTGGTCCTTTGCTCAGGAGTACTTCAAGGACTGTGTCTTTGACCTTTGCGTGCTTGATGGGGCTCATTCCATTCTGTGCGAAGCCATCGAAGCCTACGTCAATGAGTGCCAGGAACGAGGGGTCAACATCGGACCCTGGAGGAACGAAACCTTCTGCCGTGAGTAGAAACTGCAGATGTTTACGTGGGACTCTCTTGAAGCTTTCTCTCTTAATGTCTCCAGATGTTCATTGATTCAAAAGAAACACTTCTAACTTAAGTCATCTCACTTTGTGTGCAGCTTTTGGCTGCCCTCCCAACAGCCATTACGAGCCCTGTGCGGACCCCTGTCAGAATACGTGTTCAGGAAGACCCCCCTCTTGCAGCGGACCATGCACTGAGTCTTGTGTGTGTAATCCTGGTTTCATTCTGAGTGCTGGCAAATGTGTTGCCAACTCTTCGTGTGGCTGCACACACACCAATGGCCATTATTATCAGGTCCTGCCAGACAGACAAGACACTGAACACTCAAACTGGACTCCGATGTACCCTGATACCTAACTCATATCCTCTTTGCGTGTGTCAGCCCGGAGAGGAGTTCTATGATGAGAACTGCAGTCTCAAGTGTCGGTGTGAGGGACCATTCTTTACCTGTCAGGCAACTGAATGCCCTCCATTTCACCAGTGCCGAGTCCAGGGGGGAGTGCTGGGCTGCTATCCCACACGTAAGATAACCCCCTACCCATTTTTCTCTTTCATTTCACCAATGAATAAAATGATAGCATACTCATTTAAAATTAACCTTCATGACATCTTAGAAACCACAACACCCAGACCAACAACTCCAAGACCGACAACACCAAAACCAAGTATGTGATCATTTTAAAAGACCAATGCAACACCTCCTTTGTAGCTACTCACCCAAAGCTGCTGCGGTTTTTCTTGTGCAGTTCAGTGCCCTCCAAATGCGGAATACATAGAATGTGGCCCATCTTGCGTTCCGACCTGCATGGAACCCTCCACAAACTGCAGCGGCCCCTGTATCAGCGGTTGCTTCTGCAAACCGGGATTTGTCTTCAAGGGGAAAACCTGTGTTCCACTGGAGAAATGCGGGTGCCTGGATCACAATAATAACTATTATGAGGTCACGATTGGATATCATACCTTGGTGGATTCAGTAGGAAGGCATTCTCCCGTAACAGAGTTGTTTCATCTCCCTTTAGCCGGGTGAGATCGTATTTGGAGACGGCTGCTCCAAGCTGTGTCGCTGTGCAGGGAACAACACTTTGGAATGTGTGGATAACACTTGTGATCCCACGGAGGAGTGTCGCGAAGTGAACGGTGTTCCCGGATGCTACCCGAAAGGTAACCCTTCAAAGATTGGTCCTCTGGTGACTTCCGATATCTACGTTTGTTCAATAGCTCTTTAAAATGGTCATCTGTGAGCCAAACTTGATTTCTCTGAAGGTACCTCCTCGTGCATTGCGTCTGGGGATCCTCACTACACGACCTTTGACAAGCGCAAGTACAACTTCATGGGTAACTGCAGTTACCAGATGACCGGAGTCTGCAATGTATCTGCATTACCAAACTTTGCTGTGTACGCTGACAACGAAAATCGATACAACACACCCAGCATCTCCTATGTGAAGGCGGTTCACGTTTATGTCGAATCCGGCGGCGTCTCCATCTTCAAAGGTGGCACTGTCCATGTAAGAATTGATGATGGAAATGTCGTCAAAACTTTGACCAAATTGATTCATTCCGTCTCCTCCATGATGTATCTCACCTGCTTTTCACATCTAGGTGAATGGAATCAAAGTGAATTTGCCAGTGAGTCCCTTTCCTGGCATGTCTGTGTTCAAATCAGGAAAGCACTACACCGTTTCCTTGAATTTTGGTGTGACTGTGCGATACGACGGAAACCACTTTATGGACATCAAAGTGATTAAAGAGTGAGCACAATCTGAACACATTAGTTGATGGGGTATGAGTAGTATGTTTCTGAGTTCAGGAATGAAGGATCCTTTAACCTTTCACCCCTCAGCTATAAGAATCTACTCTGCGGACTGTGTGGAGACTACAATGGAGATTCCAAAGACGACTTCCGCAAGCCTGATGGATCGCTGACCTCCAGTCCTAATGACTTTGGAAACAGCTGGAATACTGATCCAGAGTGAGTCTTACCCTTTCTTTCAGTATAATGTTTCCCAAGTCTTCAAAGTCTATTGGATAATTCCCGATTATGAATTTGTCTGATGTTTAATTTGTGTTTCATATTTTCTTTTTCACAAGGTGTAACAATAAACCCAACACCACTCATCCCGGCTGTGAGCCAGAGGAGCAGAAGCTCTACGAGAGCTCCGCATATTGTGGCATCCTGTTGGACAAAAATGGTCCTTTTGCCACGTGTCACGCCAAGGTCAACCCCAACGTAAGTCACTCCACCTTGGACACATCAGGGGTCCCAAAAATTTGAAAATGAGTACCCTTTCAGTCGATGTGTTCTCGCGTGCTGGTCCTTTGCTCAGGAGTACTTTAAGGACTGTGTCTTTGACCTTTGTGTGCTTGATGGGGCTCATTCCATTCTGTGTGAAGCCATTGAAGCCTACGTCAATGAGTGCCAGGACCGCGGTGTGAACATCGGACCTTGGAGGAATGAAACCTTCTGTTGTGAGTAGAAACTGTAGATGTTTATGTGGGACTCTTTTGTGGCCTTCTCGCTGAATGTGTCCTGGTCGTCACTGATTTAAACCATATGCTTCTCACTCTAGTCATCTCACTTTCTGTGCAGCTTTCGGCTGCCCTCCCAACAGCCATTACCAACCCTGTGCAGACCCGTGTCAGAATACGTGTTCAGGCCGACCCCCCTCCTGCAGCGGACCGTGCACAGAGTCCTGTGTGTGTGATCCGGGCTACGTCCTGAGTGCTGGCAAATGTGTCACCAACTCTTCGTGTGGCTGCTTACATACCAATGGCCAATATTACCAGGTACTGACAGACGGACAAGGCACCCAACACTCAAACTATACCCCGATGTACCCCGATACCTAACCCATATATCCAATCTGCGTGTGCGTGTGTCAGCCCGGGGAGGAGTTCTATATTGAGAACTGCAATTTGAAGTGTCAGTGTGAGGCACCATTCATTACTTGTCGGTCATTTGAATGCCCCCCAATGCACCAATGCCAAATCCAGGGAGGAGATCTAGGCTGCTATCCCACAAGTAAGAGCTTTTTTTCCCATCATTTTCTCTTTCATTTCACCACTGAAGAAAAATGTTCGCAAACCCATTTAAACTTCATGTCAATGACCTCTTAGAAACAACAACACCCAGACCAACAACTCCAAGACCGACGACACCAAAGCCAAGTATGTTTTCCTTTTTAAAGCCCAACGCACCTCCTTCATAGCTACTCACCAAAAGCTGCTGCGGTTTTTCCCGTGCAGTTCAGTGCCCTCCAAATGCGGAATACATAGAATGTGGCCCATCTTGCTTTCCCACCTGCATGGAACCCTCCACAAACTGCAGCGGCCCCTGTATCAGCGGTTGCTTCTGCAAACCGGGATTTGTTTTCAAGGGGAAAACCTGTGTTCCACTGGAGAAATGCGGGTGTCTGGATCACAACAACAACTATTACGAGGTTGGGGTCGTATACCCTAACTTAGTGGTATTCAGAAGGAAAGCAGTGCCGCTAACAAGGTTTTTTCCTCTCCTTTTAGCCAGGAGAGATTGTATTTGGAGACGGCTGCTCCAAGCTGTGTCGCTGTGCAGGGAACTACACTTTGGAATGTGTGGATAACACTTGTGATCCCACGGAGGAGTGTCGCGAGGTGAACGGTGTTCCCGGATGCTACCCGAAAGGTAACCCTTCAAAGATTGGTCGTCTGGTGACTTCCGATATCTACGTTTGTTCAATAGCTCTTTAAAATGGTCATCTGTGAGCCAAACTTGATTTCTCCGAAGGTACCTCCTCGTGCATTGCGTCTGGGGATCCTCACTACACGACCTTTGACAAGCGCAAGTACAACTTCATGGGTAACTGCAGTTACCAGATGACCGGAGTCTGCAATGTATCTGCATTACCAAACTTTGCTGTGTACGCTGACAACGAAAATCGATACAACACACCCAGCATCTCCTATGTGAAGGCGGTTCACGTTTATGTCGAATCCACCGGCGTCTCCATCTTCAAAGGTGGCACTGTCCATGTAAGAATTGATGATGGAAATGTCGTCAAAACTTTGACCAAATTGATTCATTCCGTCTCCTCCATGATGTATCTCACCTGCTTTTCACTTCTAGGTGAATGGAATCAAAGTGAATTTGCCAGTGAGTCCCTTTCCTGGCATGTCTGTGTTCAAATCAGGAAAGCAGTACACCGTTTCCTTGAATTTTGGTGTGACTGTGCGATACGACGGAAACCACTTTATGGACATCAAAGTGATTAAAGAGTGAGCACAATCTGAACACATTAGTTGATGGGGTATGAGTAGTACGTTTCTGAGTTCAGGAATGAATCCTTTAACGTTTCACCCCTCAGCTATAAGAATCTACTCTGCGGACTGTGTGGAGACTACAATGGAGATTCCAAAGACGACTTCCGCAAGCCTGATGGATCGCTGACCTCCAGTCCTAATGACTTTGGAAACAGCTGGAATACTGATCCAGAGTGAGTCTTACCGTTTATTTCAGTGTAATGTTTCCCAAGTCTTCAAAGTCTATTGGATGATTCCCAATTATGAATTTGTCTTATGTTTAATTTGTGTTTCATATTTTCTTTTTCACAAGGTGTAACAATAAACCCAACACCACTCATCCCGGCTGTGAGCCAGAGGAGCAGAAGCTCTACGAGAGCTCCGCATATTGTGGCATCCTGTTGGACAAAAATGGTCCTTTTGCCACGTGTCACGCCAAGGTGAACCCCAACGTAAGTCACTCGTCTTTGGACACATCAGGGGGCCAAAAAAGTTGAAAATTAGTCCCCTCTGAGTCAATGTATTCTCGCGTGCTGGTCCTTTGCTCAGGAGTACTTCAAGGACTGTGTCTTTGACCTTTGCGTGCTTGATGGGGCTCATTCCATTCTGTGCGAAGCCATCGAAGCCTACGTCAATGAGTGCCAGGAACGAGGGGTCAACATCGGACCCTGGAGGAACGAAACCTTCTGCCGTGAGTAGAAACTGCAGATGTTTACGTGGGACTCTCTTGAAGCTTTCTCTCTTAATGTCTCCAGATGTTCATTGATTCAAAAGAAACACTTCTAACTTAAGTCATCTCACTTTGTGTGCAGCTTTTGGCTGCCCTCCCAACAGCCATTACGAGCCCTGTGCGGACCCCTGTCAGAATACGTGTTCAGGAAGACCCCCCTCTTGCAGCGGACCATGCACTGAGTCTTGTGTGTGTAATCCTGGTTTCATTCTGAGTGCTGGCAAATGTGTTGCCAACTCTTCGTGTGGCTGCACACACACCAATGGCCATTATTATCAGGTCCTGCCAGACAGACAAGACACTGAACACTCAAACTGGACTCCGATGTACCCTGATACCTAACTCATATCCTCTTTGCGTGTGTCAGCCCGGAGAGGAGTTCTATGATGAGAACTGCAGTCTCAAGTGTCGGTGTGAGGGACCATTCTTTACCTGTCAGGCAACTGAATGCCCTCCATTTCACCAGTGCCGAGTCCAGGGGGGAGTGCTGGGCTGCTATCCCACACGTAAGATAACCCCCTACCCATTTTTCTCTTTCATTTCACCAATGAATAAAATGATAGCATACTCATTTAAAATTAACCTTCATGACATCTTAGAAACCACAACACCCAGACCAACAACTCCAAGACCGACAACACCAAAACCAAGTATGTGATCATTTTAAAAGACCAATGCAACACCTCCTTTGTAGCTACTCACCCAAAGCTGCTGCGGTTTTTCTTGTGCAGTTCAGTGCCCTCCAAATGCGGAATACATAGAATGTGGCCCATCTTGCGTTCCGACCTGCATGGAACCCTCCACAAACTGCAGCGGCCCCTGTATCAGCGGTTGCTTCTGCAAACCGGGATTTGTCTTCAAGGGGAAAACCTGTGTTCCACTGGAGAAATGCGGGTGCCTGGATCACAATAATAACTATTATGAGGTCACGATTGGATATCATACCTTGGTGGATTCAGTAGGAAGGCATTCTCCCGTAACAGAGTTGTTTCATCTCCCTTTAGCCGGGTGAGATCGTATTTGGAGACGGCTGCTCCAAGCTGTGTCGCTGTGCAGGGAACAACACTTTGGAATGTGTGGATAACACTTGTGATCCCACGGAGGAGTGTCGCGAAGTGAACGGTGTTCCCGGATGCTACCCGAAAGGTAACCCTTCAAAGATTGGTCCTCTGGTGACTTCCGATATCTACGTTTGTTCAATAGCTCTTTAAAATGGTCATCTGTGAGCCAAACTTGATTTCTCTGAAGGTACCTCCTCGTGCATTGCGTCTGGGGATCCTCACTACACGACCTTTGACAAGCGCAAGTACAACTTCATGGGTAACTGCAGTTACCAGATGACCGGAGTCTGCAATGTATCTGCATTACCAAACTTTGCTGTGTACGCTGACAACGAAAATCGATACAACACACCCAGCATCTCCTATGTGAAGGCGGTTCACGTTTATGTCGAATCCGGCGGCGTCTCCATCTTCAAAGGTGGCACTGTCCATGTAAGAATTGATGATGGAAATGTCGTCAAAACTTTGACCAAATTGATTCATTCCGTCTCCTCCATGATGTATCTCACCTGCTTTTCACATCTAGGTGAATGGAATCAAAGTGAATTTGCCAGTGAGTCCCTTTCCTGGCATGTCTGTGTTCAAATCAGGAAAGCACTACACCGTTTCCTTGAATTTTGGTGTGACTGTGCGATACGACGGAAACCACTTTATGGACATCAAAGTGATTAAAGAGTGAGCACAATCTGAACACATTAGTTGATGGGGTATGAGTAGTATGTTTCTGAGTTCAGGAATGAAGGATCCTTTAACCTTTCACCCCTCAGCTATAAGAATCTACTCTGCGGACTGTGTGGAGACTACAATGGAGATTCCAAAGACGACTTCCGCAAGCCTGATGGATCGCTGACCTCCAGTCCTAATGACTTTGGAAACAGCTGGAATACTGATCCAGAGTGAGTCTTACCCTTTCTTTCAGTATAATGTTTCCCAAGTCTTCAAAGTCTATTGGATAATTCCAGATTATGAATTTGTCTGATGTTTAATTTGTGTTTCATATTTTCTTTTTCACAAGGTGTAACAATAAACCCAACACCACTCATCCCGGCTGTGAGCCAGAGGAGCAGAAGCTCTACGAGAGCTCCGCATATTGTGGCATCCTGTTGGACAAAAATGGTCCTTTTGCCACGTGTCACGCCAAGGTCAACCCCAACGTAAGTCACTCCACCTTGGACACATCAGGGGTCCCAAAAATTTGAAAATGAGTACCCTTTCAGTCGATGTGTTCTCGCGTGCTGGTCCTTTGCTCAGGAGTACTTTAAGGACTGTGTCTTTGACCTTTGTGTGCTTGATGGGGCTCATTCCATTCTGTGTGAAGCCATTGAAGCCTACGTCAATGAGTGCCAGGACCGCGGTGTGAACATCGGACCTTGGAGGAATGAAACCTTCTGTTGTGAGTAGAAACTGTAGATGTTTACGTGGGACTCTTTTGTGGCCTTCTCGCTGAATGTGTCCTGGTCGTCACTGATTTAAACCATATGCTTCTCACTCTAGTCATCTCACTTTCTGTGCAGCTTTCGGCTGCCCTCCCAACAGCCATTACCAACCCTGTGCAGACCCGTGTCAGAATACGTGTTCAGGCCGACCCCCCTCCTGCAGCGGACCGTGCACAGAGTCCTGTGTGTGTGATCCGGGCTACGTCCTGAGTGCTGGCAAATGTGTCACCAACTCTTCGTGTGGCTGCTTACATACCAATGGCCAATATTACCAGGTACTGACAGACGGACAAGGCACCCAACACTCAAACTATACCCCGATGTACCCCGATACCTAACCCATATATCCAATCTGCGTGTGCGTGTGTCAGCCCGGGGAGGAGTTCTATATTGAGAACTGCAATTTGAAGTGTCAGTGTGAGGCACCATTCATTACTTGTCGGTCATTTGAATGCCCCCCAATGCACCAATGCCAAATCCAGGGAGGAGATCTAGGCTGCTATCCCACAAGTAAGAGCTTTTTTTCCCATCATTTTCTCTTTCATTTCACCACTGAAGAAAAATGTTCGCAAACCCATTTAAACTTCATGTCAATGACCTCTTAGAAACAACAACACCCAGACCAACAACTCCAAGACCGACGACACCAAAGCCAAGTATGTTTTCCTTTTTAAAGCCCAACGCACCTCCTTCATAGCTACTCACCAAAAGCTGCTGCGGTTTTTCCCGTGCAGTTCAGTGCCCTCCAAATGCGGAATACATAGAATGTGGCCCATCTTGCTTTCCCACCTGCATGGAACCCTCCACAAACTGCAGCGGCCCCTGTATCAGCGGTTGCTTCTGCAAACCGGGATTTGTTTTCAAGGGGAAAACCTGTGTTCCACTGGAGAAATGCGGGTGTCTGGATCACAACAACAACTATTACGAGGTTGGGGTCGTATACCCTAACTTAGTGGTATTCAGAAGGAAAGCAGTGCCGCTAACAAGGTTTTTTCCTCTCCTTTTAGCCAGGAGAGATTGTATTTGGAGACGGCTGCTCCAAGCTGTGTCGCTGTGCAGGGAACTACACTTTGGAATGTGTGGATAACACTTGTGATCCCACGGAGGAGTGTCGCGAGGTGAACGGTGTTCCCGGATGCTACCCGAAAGGTAACCCTTCAAAGATTGGTCCTCTGGTGACTTCCGATATCTACGTTTGTTCAATAGCTCTTTAAAATGGTCATCTGTGAGCCAAACTTGATTTCTCCGAAGGTACCTCCTCGTGCATTGCGTCTGGGGATCCTCACTACACGACCTTTGACAAGCGCAAGTACAACTTCATGGGTAACTGCAGTTACCAGATGACCGGAGTCTGCAATGTAACTGCATTACCAAACTTTGCTGTGTACGCTGACAACGAAAATCGATACAACACACCCAGCATCTCCTATGTGAAGGCGGTTCACGTTTATGTCCAATCCGGCGGCGTCTCCATCTTCAAAGGTGGCACTGTCCATGTAAGAATTGATGATGGAAATGTCGTCAAAACTTTGACCAAATTGATTCATTCCGTCTCCTCCATGATGTATCTCACCTGCTTTTCACTTCTAGGTGAATGGAATCAAAGTGAATTTGCCAGTGAGTCCCTTTCCAGGCGTGTCTGTGTTCAAATCAGGAAAGCACTACACCGTTTCCTTAAATTTTGGTGTGACTGCTCGATACGATGGAAACCACTTTATGGACATCAAAGTGATTAAAGAGTGAGCACAACCTGAACACAGTTTTTATGGGGTATGCGTAGTACATTTCCGAGTTCAGGAATGAAGGATCATGTAACCTTTCACCCCTCAGCTATAAGAATCAACTTTGTGGCCTGTGTGGAGACTACAATGGAAATCCCAAAGACGACTTCCGCAAGCCTGATGGATCGTTGACTTCCAATCCCAATGAGTTTGGAAACAGCTGGAATACTGATCCAGAGTGAGTCTTACCCTTTCTTTCAGTATAATGCTTCCCAAGTCTTCAATGTCTGTCGGACTACTCCAGATTGTGAATTTGTGTTTAATTTGTGTTTCAAATGTCCTTTTTTCACAAGGTGTAACAATAAACCCAACTCCACTCATCCCAGCTGTGAGCTGGAGGAGCAGAAGCTCTATGAGAGCTCCGGATATTGTGGTATCCTGCTTGACAAAAATGGTCCTTTTGCCACGTGTCACGCCAAGGTCAACCCCAACGTAAGTCACTCATATTTGTACCCAGCCGTAGGCCTAAAATTGGAAAATAAGTTGCATTTGCATCAATGAGTCATCATGTGCTGATCATGTTTTCAGGAGTACTTCAAGGACTGTGTCTTTGACCTTTGCGTGCTTGATGGGGCACATTCCATTCTGTGTGAAGCCATCGAAGCCTACGTCAATGAGTGCCAGGAACGAGGGGTCAACGTCGGACCCTGGAGGAACGAAACCTTCTGTCGTGAGTAGAAACTGCAGATGTTTACTGGGACTCTTGTCAGGCCTTCTCTCTGAATGTGTCCAGATCTTTCATTGATTCAAATGACACACTTCTAAATTGACTTATGTCATTTTCTGCGCAGCTTTTGGCTGCCCTCCCAACAGCCATTACGAACCCTGTGCAGATCCGTGTCAGAACACGTGTTCAGGCCGACCCCCGTCTTGCAGCGGACCGTGTACAGAGTCCTGCGTGTGTAGTCCTGGTTTCATCCTAAGTGCTGGCAAATGTGTCACCAACTCTTCGTGTGGCTGCACACACACTAATGGCCAATATTACCAGGTACTGCCAGATGGGCAAGACACTAAACACTCAAACTATACTCTGATGTACCCTGATACCTAACTCATATCCTCTTTGCGTGTGTCAGCCCGGAGAGGAGTTCTATGTTGATAACTGCAGTCTGAAGTGTCGGTGTGAGGCACCATTCGTTACCTGTTCGCCATCTGAATGCCCCCCACTGCACCAGTGTCAAGTCCAGGGAGGAGATCTGGGCTGCTATCCTACAGGTAAGATAATTGTTTCCCAATTTTTCCGTCTCATTGAACCAACAAAAAAAATATTTACGCCACACATGACAACTCCAGGATGGACTACACCAAAACCAACAACTTCAGACTGGATCAATGCAACTACACCTGAGTCAACAACTCCGGGAGCTTCTACGCCAAACATGACAACTCCAGGATGGACTACACCAAAACCAACAACTTCAGACTGGACGACACCAAGTAAAGCACATCTTATATGAACCCCTATTGTATCAATGACATCAACAATGACTGCTGATTTTTGATGACCAACTCATTACTCTTACTTTTGCCACGCAGTTCAGTGTCCTCCAAATGCAGAATACGTAGAATGTGGCCCATCTTGTGTTCCCACTTGCATGGAACCCTCCACCAACTGCAGCGGCCCCTGTATCAGCGGCTGCTTTTGCAAACCGGGATTTGTCTTCAAGGGTAAATATTGTGTGCCATTGGAGAAATGTGGTTGCTTGGATCACAACAACAATTATTATGAGGTCAGTAAATGTAAAATATTTCTGAGCAAAATGATAAGAATGTCACGGCATCTTCGACAAAGGAAATCGCTGTTGTGACCCTTTAGCCTGGCCATATCATGTATGCGGACGGCTGCTCCAAGCTGTGTCGCTGTGCAGGAAACTACACATTTGAATGTGTGGATAGTTCTTGTGATCCCACTGAAGAATGTCGTGAGGTCAACGGCGTCCCTGGATGCTACCCAAAGGGTAACACCTGGCAAAAAAAAAAAAATCCAATAAAAAATGTTGGTCTCTTCCTAAGGTGGTCTTAAATTTTGGTGATTCTCTGTAGGCTCATCCACTTGTATTGCCACGAGTGATCCACACTACACGACCTTTGACCAGCGCAAGTACAGTTTCATGGGCAACTGCAGCTACTTGATGTCCGGCGTCTGCAGTGCAACGCCTTCACCAAACTTTGAGGTCTATGCCGACAATGAAAACCGCTATAACAATCCCTCCATCTCCTATGTGAAAGCTGTGCATGTGGATGTACACAAGGTCAAAGTCTCGATCCTCAAAGGTGGCTCAGTGCTTGTAAGTGAACATTTAAGATTTATTGCATTTTCAAACCATTGACTTCTCTCCCCTGGCTCACTTCATTTCTCACTGCATTTCAGGTAAATGGGTCCAGAGTGAACTTGCCTGTGACTCCTGCTCCGGGTGTTTCTGTGTTCAAATCTGGAAGGCACTACACAGTGTCTATGGATTTTGGTGTGGTTGTGCGCTATGATGGAAACCATTTTATGGACATCAAAGTGATTAGAGAGTGAGTGCAAACATGACAGTGCAATCTGAACCGTATCTTTTGAATTTTGGGAAGAGTGAATCTCGTAACATATCGCCTGCAGCTACAAAAATTTACTCTGTGGACTGTGTGGCAATTATAACGGAGATTCCAAAGACGACTTGCGCCAGCCGAATGGCTCATTGACAAGCGATATCAATGAATTTGGACATAGCTGGAACACTGATCCACAGTGAGTACACAAAACAACAGTTCACCTCACAACTATCCTACTTGGTGGGGCTAAAAAAATTAACATTTCACCTGTTGCAATAGGTGTAAGAAACCGAATATCATTGATCCGGGATGTAATGAAGAAGAAGAGAGTCTCTATGAGAGCTCTGCATATTGTGGATTGCTGCTGGATAAGAATGGTCCTTTCGCTGTGTGTCATCCCAAAGTCAATCCCAATGTAAATCACACCAGTTGAGATCTTTAAATATTGCTGGATTACGGTGAAAAGTTTCAAACTTGTGTATCTGTCCAGAATTACTTCCAGGATTGTGTCTTTGACCTTTGCGCACTGGATGGCGCCAAGCCTGTTCTGTGCGAGGCCATCGAAGCCTACGCCAGTGAGTGCCAGGATCGCGGGGTCGACATTGGTCCCTGGAGGAACGAAACCTTCTGTCGTGAGTACCCAGACAACTGAACCGTATGATTTTATTTTTACTGTTGGTTAGGTACGTTTTTGTATATCACAGATTTCATACAGAGGGCAGCTTCATGTGCTTGACATAACCAAAAGCACAATATCGAAAAGCATTAACAAACAACTGAAGACATTTACAGAACAAGGAGAAAAAGTTCAAATAACTGAAAGAATGTACTCGATATTTGTGACAACATTTCAGGACATTTGCTCGTAAAACATCCAAAGAAATTTAAAAGAAAGGGGAAGAAATAAAAAGTAATTTTATGATTTAATTTATTTAATAATTTATTCGTTTAACAAAGACCATTGAGTGAAATTGATTTGAAAAATGCTTAAAAGAACTTGATCAAGGAAATATTGGGAATTAAAGGACTTTTTAAAATCACAATTTAAACGCATAAATACTTGGGGCTGACTTTAATTCCATTGGTGAACATATTCAATGTCCGTGCAGCATAACATTGAAATTCTTCTTCACCATGTTTCCTTTGAAGTCTGAATTGACAGACAGCAAAGAACTCAATTTGTTTTGCCTAAAAAATAATTCTTACAAGTTGATGCTGAGATCTACGAATGCTTGAAAATCGTTTCCCGTTTTATCAGCGTTGAGCTGCGCCCCTAACAGCCATTACGAGCCCTGCGCGGACCCCTGTCAGGAGACGTGTTCGGGCAGACCCCCTTCTTGCAGCGGACCGTGCACAGAGTCCTGTGTGTGTAATCCCGGGTACATCCTAAGTGCTGGCAAATGCGTCACCAACTCTTCGTGTGGCTGCAAACACACCAACGGCCAATATTATCAGGTAAGCAATATGCACTAGCAAATGTACTCTGAATACACCCAGAAAACAAATGTATGTATCCTCTGTGTGTTTCTGCCAGCCTGGCGAACAGTTCTATGCTGAAAACTGTAATCAGAGGTGCAGATGTGACGCACCCACAGTTACATGTAAGCCATCTCAGTGCCCCCCAATGCATGAGTGTAAACTCCTGGAGGGAGAACTTGGCTGCTATCCAACGGGTAAGTAACTTACAACATTAATGTTGCAGGTAAGAGCAAGGCAACGTTATTTGGCAATGTTATTTATATCGCACATTACATATACAAGACAACTCAATGTTCTTATCAGGATAGAACAGAACGTCCAGGAGGTTACATTTTTCTTTGAAACAAGCCCTTTTGTCTAATTATTGCACTCCAATGTTTAGGGTCCCAGGACTGCATAATCTCAGGCGATCCACACTATAACACTTTTGACAAAAGGTTCTACAGTTTCATGGGTACCTGTACCTACACACTGGCCAGAACCTGTAGGAACAACACCGGTAAGGACAATATTTACATATTCTCACTGTCATTTGTCTGAGGAGCACACTATTTAAAGAATGTTGAGGCTTGTGTATAATTGGTATTGTGGTTCCTGTGGTGCAGGGCCTTGGTTCTCAGTGGAGGGGAAAAATGAAGAAAGAGGGCTACCAGGAGTGTCCTATCTGCGAAAAGTCTACATCACCATAGATGGAGTCACCGTGACCTTGATGAAAGCCAAGAGGACCCTGGTCAGTGAAACACATTAGAACCCACGACACCAATCCTGACTAAATCCTACACGTCTTCTTCTCTCACACCATTCCAACTTTATTTTTTCACAATAGCAACATCGCTAATTCTGCTTCGGTCAATCTCCGTCAAGTGCTTTCAGTCCATCTTCTTTGATCTTCGGGCAGCTGACTAAAATGAAACGTCTCGGTTCTCATGAGCACCTTTAAGCAGTAATTGATGCCTTCGTCACATCTCGGCTCAATAACTATAATTGCGCTTTACTTTGGTGTCAGCCAATCCTCCATGAAGCGTCTCCAGCTGGTCCAGAATGCTCCTGCTCGCCACTTGACTGGTAGTCGTAAGAGGGAGCACGTAACACCTTCTCTAGCATCCCGTCACTGGTTCCTTCTACATTTTCAAGTTCTTTTCAGGATCTTACTATTTGTCTTCAAATATTTTAATGGCCTCGCTCTTCTTCTTCTTCTTCTTCTTCTTCTTCTTCTTCTTCTTCTTCTTCTTCTTCTTCTTCTTCTTCTTCTTCTTCTTCTTCTTCTTCTTCTTCTCCATTCGGTATTTCCCTTCAGGGGCTGCCACAGCGAATCACTGTCCGCCATCTAACCCTGTTTTGTGCATCACATTCTCTCATTTAAGTTTCAATTTATTGTTCCAAACTCTGCATAATATGTTACTACCCTATCACAATATTAATGATAAATGTATTTTTTGACTCGCTGTTTTGCTTTTGATGAACACATATTCCTGCGCATAGGTAGTTTCAATTATTTTTAACGCCTTGTAAAAAGTTTGAGGATGTTATCAGCAGCCCATTTTGTAAATTGTGAATTTCTCCATTGTCAGACTAATAAAGGTCATCTAATATAATCTAATGTAATCTAATCTAATCTAATGTTATTTTATCTAATCTAATCTAAGAAATTTGAAAATCCCAATGGGCTGCTTGGATATTCACTCTTTAATATTTAATTATTCTACTGCATTTTAATCACTGTGTAAGCAACCATTTCTGTAAACCAAATATAAAGTAAGATTTCCGTGGCACCCAAGTGAATACCCCACACAAAAAGTTGACAATGCATCCCACTGGCGATAATGTCATTGAGTGCATGGTGCGGTACCAACACTGTGCTACGGTCCCCGCTGCATCCTCACAGGTGAACGGCCTACGTGTGGCACTCCCTCACTCCCCATCTCCCATGGTGACGGTCAGTCGTGCCGGCCAGTACGTCACGGTGCAGACGTCCTTTGGCCTCCAAGTACGTTGGGACGGGAACCACTTTGCTCAGATCGCCGTACCAAGGTTGGTTAGTGGGATTTTCACCTGGGAAAGACTCAAAAGGGTTTATTTGTTTGTTTTGGTAATCCATTTACATAATATTGATTATGATTTATCACTCAAAATTATTGCGCATGTTTACTCTTGGCCATCTGTACCCGTCTGAACGCACAGATGTCTCTTAATCCAGATTTTTAAAATAAATAAATTAATTTGTTTATTGTGCAGCTCCTACCACGACCAGATGTGCGGTCTGTGCGGCGACTTGGACGGGAACCCGGACAATGACTTCACCAAGCCAGATGGCGTTCAGGTTGTCAACGTCAACGACTTCTGCAACAGCTGGCAGACGGAAGAAGACGAGGATGACTCGTAAGTTTTGGAAATATGATGACCGATCATCGTCTTTCTTTATTCATGAGTACAATTAAAACGAATCAAACATATTTTGGCATGTCCATCACATTTCTATTTCCCTGGTAACATTAAAACATTAATTGTTTACATGACTTTTTTGAGGTATTTATTCAACTTTTCTTCTGCTATTATACGTCTCACTTTATTCTGATAACATCACGACTTTATTTATCAGTATTTCATCTGATTGTAATCTCGACTGACAGGACTTGAGTACTGCAACGTTATGATGTTATTATGCGATATTACAGTTTTATTGTTGGATTACAACTTTGTTTTCGTCCGACTCACCTTCTCATACTTTTATTATTGTATCACATTAACCGGTTATTCCCATCATTATGACGATTTTCAGGTTTTATGACTTTTCTCAGAATACAGTACAGTAATTTCTTGTTTTTCACGGTAAATGGGGACCAGGACCACCCGCGACAAAAATCCATGAAGTAGGGTTTGTTTTTTAACATACCACTCTCTCTCTCTCTCTCTCTCTCTCTCTCTCTCTCTCTCTCTCTCTCTCTCTCTCTCTCTCTCTCTCTCTCACACACACACACACACACACACACACACACACACACACACACACACACACACACCATGTACGTCTCATCCTGTAGACTTGGGCCCCTTGCTTTTTTTTCCTGGAAAAAAAATGCAATGCATCAGGGGACCCGATAATCAAACCGTGAAGTAGCAAGGGATTACTATATTTTTGTCCTCCGACTACTATGATTCCTATGTTAGTTTATAACATTATCCTTTATCTTTTTTTATTTATTATACAATTACATACATATCCATAGCGCATTTTTTTAAGAACCTCTTTCGCCGATCATTATGACAGTGACTTTTATAAAAATATATAAAATTACAATATAGGCTGCTGATGTATTTAATCCTGCACTCATTTGGTTACTCAGGTGTTCCCCAGGCACCAAGCCTGACCGAGAATGTGATCCCAAGCTTGAGGCTGAAGTCGTCAAACCAGAGAAATGTGGAAAACTCAACGACACTGCTGGACCCTTCCGGTGAGTCGCGTAACTTGTAAAGTTGTCATTGTTGTTCCGTTTGTAGATCCTAGTCATTTATTTCATACTTTCTTTTTGAGTTTAAGTGTTGCGGTGACTTTTTTGGAGCGGCGGCGGCGGGCGGTTTCTGTAGTTCAAAGCTTGTTATCAGCATCCACTTATAAAGATTATGACACACCATAAGCAAATCTCTCGAATGAGATTGGCATTATTGTTCTCCATGCTCCACCTTGGTTTACAGTAAACTAAACACACCCATTGCGTGGTTTTTGGGGAATTCTGGCCCTATCTGAACTTCTCCCGCATCATTCAGGGAGTGCGTCGGTGTGGTGAATCCCACCCCCTTCTTCCAGAGTTGCGTGTACGACATGTGCCAGTTCAACGGGCAGCAGAAGGTACTGTGTGACCAACTGCAAGCTTATACGGAGGCCTGTCACAGTGCCGGAGTCAAAGTCCATCAGTGGAGGAGTCCCCAGTTCTGTCGTAAGTCCTCACCAACCCTTTGATAGCAAACATTTAATCCATAGCAAGGACTCAGAATGTATCCAAAGTGAAAACATATACAGTCCACCCTGCAAACATGCTTGAAACTTTGGTAAAATTACAAATTGTATATTTCAAATATATTTTGTGTTTTTGTTCTTTCATTTAAAATGGAAACACTCTCACAAAATTCAATGATGAAAATATTCAATCTTTGTGTCAACAAAAAAAATATATCTAATGTGTGTCCCTTAAAACTCAGTGGTGAGTCATGGATTTCATCGCTAGGCCTTCAGTAGTGCTATGTCTGAATCAATCCAGACTCATGCAGCTTGCTACCGATACAGTGTGCTAGCCCTGGCCAGTATGCTCTTGTCACTAGCGGCTAGTGATAAGAGCAGTTTTCGCAAACTATGATTTTCTAGTGACTAGCCAATCATAGTTTGCGAAAAATCGGACATTGACCAGCGCCTTCAAGAATGTGTCGTACCCCTTCGGGGCTGTCAACTCAAACTATGACTTGTGAAAGCAACAGTTTCAGGTAGATTTCTGATCTTGGTAACAAATTATGGCAGAAATTTGATTGGTTAAAGGCTTAAATCCGAAAATGCACATCAGGAAGCAGCACAACTAGGCAAACGCAATGAAAGGTAGCTGAAAGACAATTTAATAAAAAATAATGAACAAAATTCACTATTTTGTTCACTAAATAGTGAATCTGAATCACAAACTAATTCACATTAGTTTGTGATTCAGATATTTTTAGGCCAACAAGGCTTTGCAGGCCATTATCAGCTACTGATTGTTGCCATCACGCTTCTAACGCATTTGTACTTGTATCTCACAGCACTGGACTGCCCCGCCAATAGCTCATACTCTCTGTGCGCGAGCTCGTGTCCGGAGACGTGCACGGGCACGGTGGGAGCACCCGGTTGTGGCGACGTGTGCGTGGAGGGCTGCGCCTGCAACCCGGGCTTCATCCTCAGCGATGACAAGTGCGTCTCGCTCAAAGATTGCGGATGCCTTGACACTGCTGGTTCTTACCATCCGGTAAGTGAAGTCGCAGCACACATACACATTCACAAACACATGCACAAACACACACTACTGATTCTACATACTCAGATGTGTTCCTGAAATAATCGAATTTGATAACGATGTGCTTACGTGCGTGGCAATACTTAAAGCACTCCCAAAAATATTGCCGTTCACGCACATGTGCCACTAATAGTCTGTAAATTCAGTGAATCGCTCACAAATTACAACAACAAAAAACTCACACCAGTAAAACATGATCAAACTTAGTGAAATGCTCTCAATCCACTAAAACACTCAGATGTGCACAACTAAAAGTCTGCACGCTTCTGAAACACCCCCCCCCCCCAATGACTGAAATGCTCTCACTGTTCAAACTGTCCTCACTCATAAACAACTAAAAGTGTTTCTTACACACTCTTGAAACACTTTTGGATTGGATCAGATTTACCTATAATAGTCTCGCAGTGGAGAAATTTATATTTCACAGCAGCAAAGTTATGAAAGGAAGATGAAAGGAAAGAAATAAGTAGAAAAACAAAATACAGGAGCTACTGGAAAGGCAGCCACTTTCGCTGCGCCATCTTGAAGTCAAAAGAATAAAAAAAACACTACACACTAGTTGTAGTAGACTTTGGTCACACTACAGAGACATGAATGCGCGTTCGAATGGCACTTGCGTAGCATCCGTAATGGAGAGGTTTTGTGTGTACGAGGTGGGCGACGGCTGGTACTTGAAGGGCTGCAAGCAGAAATGCACCTGCCAAGATGGAGGCGTGATCCGCTGTTCCAACAGCAGCTGCAAAGCCGTCACTGAGACCTGCCAGCTGAATGACGGAGAGTACCAGTGTCGTCCTTTGGGTATGTTATTCGCAATGTTACAAACAAATTCATATTTTTGGGGCAGTTTATATACTGTGGGAATTTGAATGTCATTTTTCACAAAACAGGAAATGGCATATGTTCGGTATCCGGTGACCCACACTACACCACCTTTGATAAGCGCACCCACCATTACATGGGAGCATGCTCGTACACCCTGACCAAACCCTGCAACGCTTCATCCTCCGGCTTGCCGTACTTCAGCGTTGACACCCAAAATGAGCGCAGGGGCAGCAACAAGAAGGTCTCCTATGTACGGGCCGTCATGGTCCAAGTCAATGGCGCCACCGTCATCCTCGGCAAAGGCCGAACTGTACAGGTGCGTGCTGTCTTCTTGATCCTTGTTCTAGTTTCAGTTAGCTCAGGAGGATTATGCAAAACTCTTTCTAAAATATTTTTAACTCATTCATTGCCATTCACAAATGTATTCGGGAAATGAACATATAACGTCGAGCGCCATTCCCGAATTAGTTTGGGTTTTGTTTTTTCTTGCTTGGGTGCCAATGAAGCACTGGCCAGACTTCTGGCTATGTTTTTTTCTCTTCCACAAAGGGTCAACATTTCTCATTTTTTCCATGTTACCGCTTTGTTCCAGCTTCAGCTGTTGTTAAATTGCTATATAAACTAATATGTATGTCTTGCATTGTATTTTGGACAGCCACCCTCATTTCAAGCACATATAACTCCAGACCTATATAATTTAGGAAATAACTATTTCTTTTTGATGAAATAAGAGTGTCTAAACTTTCTAACACTGTATAGAATGTTTATGTAGTCAAAAAACTCAATATTCTGTGGGTTCTGGAATTCGAGTGACAATGACAAAAAACCTGGCACTGGAGTGGACACATTTTTGCATGTCTGCCTGGCAGTGAATGAGTTAAAAAGTCAAAAACACTCTTTCTTCTCAATTTAAGTTTATCTTAGCATTGAGACTGAGTTGACATAAAATGACAGCTTTCCAACTTTTGACTTGACATTGCCGTCATGTGTATTTTGGCCCTTAAGGCCCCTGAAGTAAAGCAGCTTTGCTATTTTTATTCAAGCCAGTCAGAGTGTTCCTGTGGCCTGCAGGTAAATGGGATCGCGGTGGTGCCGCCATTTGCTTGGATCAGCGGTGTAAACATTTACTTGAGTGGCAAGTTTGTTGTCCTGGAAACGTCTTTCCACTTGAGGGTGAGATTTGACGGTAACCACCATGCTGACATCACCGTGCCCTCTTCCTACAACAGGCAGCTTTGCGGACTATGTGGTAAGAACATGCTTTCTATCTTTGTGACTGCTTTATTTCCTGTATATTTTAGCTGTCCATGTCAAGCGTTTTGTTACAGCTTCAGCTGTTGTTAAAGCGCTGTATAAATTCACATGTATTGTATTTTTTTCATGTTTTTTATTTTATATTACCACAGACAAGACATGTCCTGGGAATATCCCAAATCAAATTCCTTTTTGACATATTATTATTATTATTATATATTATTACATATTGTCCATGTTAAGCGCTTTGTAAAGTGTCCTTGAGAGTTTTGAAAGGCGCTTAGAAATTAAATGTATTATTATTATTACTATAAGCATAGTGGAAAGAGGAGTTCACGTGGCTTGTAGCAGACGATGCAATGCAAACATTGCATTGTGCAACATGCCGAACAGGGTATGGACAAACGACAATTGGAGCAAAATCATCAGCAAGGGATGTTTACGATAAATTAAGCAAGGGAGCATTTGTGGTAGGTACATCCTTAATAAAAAAATCCTGAATACTTTTCAACAATGTTTTTTTGCTATTAGTCATCTTATTGTGTTTCAAGTTGTGAAAAATGTGGCAGGCACTTTTTGGCCGGGCAGGCAACTTTTCACAGTTGTCTGCCATGGTGTCCGGTAACTTTTTGTCATGAATTTTAGACACTGGTATTGTATTGTATTGTATTGTATTGTATTGTATTGTATTGTATTGTATTATTTTGTGCGACAGGAAATTTCAATGGAAATCCCATAGATGACAACCTGAAACCAGACAAGACGCCCGCTTTAACTACCAATGAACTCGGAGACAGCTGGCAGGTTCCTGACCTGAGGCCTGAGTACGTTTAAACTGACTGACTGAACACTTACTGTTTCTGCTGAGGTTGACATGGTGCAAATGTCCCCTTTGTGAGACTATTAAAGGCTTTCTGATTCTGATAGATTTGCTGATGTCCCAAAAAGTGTATTTCATATTTTCGTGATGCAATGTCAGAAAGCAAAGACACTTGAATAATGATTGGTAGTCTGGAAAAAAAAACCCGCAATGCGTTAAAACCGTGATAATCGATCCGCGAAGTAGCTAGGGATTACTGTAATGATTTTTGTGATATTCTGTAGACATTTTGGAAAATCATGATTTTTGTTTTTTTGCTGTAAAATATTGACATTTGTAAATGTCATTCCGACTTGTTCAGTTGTTCCAACGATGGCGGCCAGGAGGACTGTGATCCCAAAATTGAGGATGAAGCTCAGAAGCAGACAAGCTGCGGCATGATTGCCGATCCTAACGGTAATGCATATCATTTATTTATTTATTCATTTATTTGTTTAATAACATGTCCCAAAATTGTGCATGACTATCCGACCTCAGGTATCTTCAAGCCGTGTCACTCGGTTGTGCCCCCTGCACCATATTTGGAAAACTGCGTGTATGACATGTGCGCTACGGGCGGCCAGACTGTCGCCCTATGCCAGGCGGTGGAGAGTTATGCCGACATGTGCGCCGCGGCGGGAGTCGCCATCGCATGGAGGAACAATACCTTCTGCCGTGAGTTGATCGTCATCGCCGTAGATTCTTTTGGAAATGTGACACAATTCCTAATTGTAGACAAATGAAGTGGAAAAGTTCCATTTTTAAAATATCTATCTGGAAGTAACATCTATGCCTTCTCCCAACATAGCTCTTAAATGCCCCGCTGGAAGTCATTACACCCCATGCGGTTCGGCTTGCGCCCAACCCAGCTGTCAAGATCCGGCGGGCCCAGAGGGCCCCTGCGACCATCCATGCGTGGAGGGATGCGTATGTAACCCTGGCCTCATTTTGAGCGGGGACAAATGCGTGCCACTCAGCCAGTGCGGGTGCACTGATGAGAACGGAAAGTACAGGCCAGTTGGCGGCAGTTGGTTCACGGAAGCCGATTGCTCGGAGCGCTGCAAGTGTAACGCCAACCGCAACGTCACCTGCGAGCCGTGGCGCTGCAGCCCCGCGCAGGAGTGCAAAGTGCTGGAGGGAGTGCTGGACTGCCATTCGACGGGTAATGTCCACTTACCTTTTAATGTGATTCTAGTTGAAATTTGTCCCATTATAATACAGTAAAGTCTCGTTATATCGATATCGGTTATATCGATAGTACTGCTTATTCCGATACTATTTCTATGAACGCAAGGAGAAAATTTACATGCCGCAGGATCGGATATTTCGATATTTTTTCCGACTCCCTAGAATATCGCTGTAACGAGACTTTACTGTATATCTGAAATTTGATCCAACTAAAATCATAAAGTTATAAAAATAAAGTCCTCATTCCCATGAAAATCATTGCAGCGTTATGAGGGGTAAAGAAAAAGTCCTAGAATAGTGAATAAATTGAAACTATAGCTCAACAAAAATATTGACATAGTATTCTTTTTCTTGCTATTGTCAATGAAGTTGCTGAATGCTGTATTAATACAAACAATAATTTAACACGAAAGCTGTTTTTATAGAAATATAATTTGAAGATATGATAGAAATGCATTTGGGAAAAAAATCAGAGTTTCAAAAGAATGAAGTTCTAAATATTACAGGAAAATACTATACTTTTACTGCAATTAGGTCATCTTGAAAAAAAAATCAAGAACTTTTAAGGGAACTGTTGCAAAATTATGTTGAAGAAGTTTCTGATAAGGTTAAAGAATAAATGTTTACATGAAAAATGGCACTAAAATGACGCAAAAGGACATTTTGAATTGATGACGTATATTTATTTGTTTATTTATGTATTTACCCATCTGTATATGTATTTATTTATCTTTTATTTACTTATCTTTTATTTATTAATCTTGTATTTATCTATTTAATTAATTAATTATCTATTTATTTGCTCATCTACATATTTATTTATGTCTTCATGTATTTATTTATTTATTTATTTATTTATCTATCATGTGGTTGTTTATTTCTTATTTTACTTATCCATCTGCATATTTATTTATTTATTCATTTCTCTCTTTTATTTTGTTATCTTTTATTCATGTATTTATTTATCTATCTATTTATTTATGTATCTATTTGATTATTTATCAATGTACTTATTTATTCATTTATTTATTTTTAAATGTATTTATTCTTGTATTTATTTATTTGTATTCATTTATTTATTAATGTATATTATTATATTTTTTTATTTGATTGTTTATTTGTTTATTTATTGATTGATGGACTTTCTCAGGGAAGGGAGTGTGCCACGTGGCCGGAGACCCCCACTACTACACCTTTGATGGCCTGATGCACACCTTCATGGGCACTTGCACTTATACTCTCGTTGAGGTAGGACTTCCGTTACTCTCCTCTCAAAATAGATGCCGGGCCCCCAGTGATGGTGGCTCTTTGCATCCGTCCCTCAGGTGTGTAACGCCAGTATGGTGACGCCGTTCCGGATCGTGGCTAAAAACGAAGAGCGTGGCCAACCCGAGGCTTCCTACATCCGTTCCGTTCGGGTTTATCTGCCTCACGACACCCAGATTGAGCTTCAGAAGGGCCGCAGAGTTCTGGTAAGGACATGTTAACTGGCTAGTCTTTAACCTTCACGTTTCAAACGAGTTCCACTCCGACAGCTCAACGGTCGACGGGTACGAACGCCGATTTTTGTGGACACGGAGGGAACAAAAGTGATCAGCAGTGGCGCATACAATCTCCTGGACACCAGCTTTGGTTTGCAAGTCAAATTCGATGGCGTTCATCATCTGGAGATCACCGTACCCGGCCAATACTTCAATAAGGTAAGTTTCGCCCACCCATTGGAAAATGTAGGTCCTTTTAGGCGGATGTTTTTGAATAATGTAACTACAATAAAATTCTAAAAATCTTAACATTTCACGGAAATAACATTTCTGAGAATACAAGACAAAACGTTCCAATTTTTACTTGAATAATGTGGCACCTTTGATGAAAATGTTGACCCTCTCGGATCATATTCTTCTCAGGTGTATTTTGAGTATGACGAATGATGAGTACTGGATTTTCTGGTGTATAAGCCGCACCGGAGTATAAGGCGCACACCCACCGAATGGTGTATTTTCAAACGTTTTCCATATGCGCCGGACTATAAGGCGCTTCTTCAATGAATGAAAACAATTTTCCAAATCTAATATATAAATATGTAAATGTTTTCCAAATATAAGGTACACCACATTATAAGGCACTACAGTAGCGGCTGGGGTTACTCACGACTTCTTCTACTCACGAGTCGATGGCTGCTGACAGTAGTTGCGAGACCTGCTGTGGCTCAATATGACTTCACATATAAGGCGTACCTGTGTATAAGGCGCAGGGTCATTTTGGGAAGAAAATCAAGGCTTTTGGGTGCGCCTTATGCACCAGAAAATACAGTATTTGTCATCTGCTTTGTTTTTTTTTTCAGTTATGCGGCATGTGCGGCAATTACAACCACAACATGTCTGATGACAACCTGAAGCCCGACAAGCAACCCGCCAAGGACGTCATCCAATTGGGCAATAGCTGGAAGTCGGATGGTGACAGCGATCGCGGGTCAGAAAATACCTGTACATCATCCAAATCACAGGTGTCAAAGTCAAGGCCCGGGGGACCAAATCTGGCCCACCACATCATTTTATTCGGCCCGCAAAAGCAAATCGAACTTGTTAAATTTCATAATGCTTGCTAAACTCTGACCAAAATGTCAAATTGTAAGCCACAAAACCAGCTATTGTTTTTTACTTCAGATTTGAAAACTAGTTATTCATGAATTTGTTTTGCGTTCGAGATGTAATATGTAGCGGGGATGAACCATTCAAATGGCTTCCCCAAATTCATAACGACCCTTGAGAGAAAACTGGGACTACAATATGGCCCGTGGCAAAAATTGACTTTGACACCCCTGATCTAAATGAACTCTTTTATGTACACATTGCAACCCCCCCCCCTCAAATTCTTGATTTATATCTACAGGTTGATAGTTGCATTAAAACAAAGATTATTTTTCTCTTTTTGAATTGTCATTTCTTGTGTGAATTTTTTTGAAGGAACTTTGGTGGTAAACGGTGAAGAAATCTGATTATTTTCTTTTTTTAATGCAACTATCTTTTACATTTTTAAAATGTATTCGAAAGAATTAAAAAAAATGTTTTGTATTCACATTTTAAATATTAATGGACATTTTAAACTCATTTTATTAAATCAAAATAGCTTACTTGAATGGGACTAAATTCTTCCAACAAAAGAAATTGTTGAATCATTTAATGTGACTCATACGTTTTTTTTTTTTCTTATACATTTTATAGAGAATACTTGGATTGTTAGAAATGATTGAATTAAAAATATATATAATTAAAACAAAACTATATTTAAAATTATTTTCTTAATATATTCGTTTTATAAAATATTAAAACATGATAAATATTAACTACAATATTAAAATAATAAATGGTTACTTATTAATAGCATGATTTAAATATGTCATGAAATATTACAACATTATAAATGTGAAATAAAATATTTTTTCAGTATAATTAAATCAAAACAATCTTACAACTTATCTTTTAATATATTCTATTTATAACATACAGTAAAGTCTCGTTATATCGATATTCAAGAGAGTCCGAAAAAATATCGATATAACCGGGACTATCAATATATCCGACCCTGTTTGCATGTAATTTTCTCCGTGCATGCATAGAAATAGTATCGATATAACCGGGACTATCGATATATCCGATATCGATATAACGAGACTTTACTGTATTACAATGTAATAAATGGTTATTTATTAATAGCATTGATTAACTATGACATAAAATATTACAATATTATAAATATTAAATAGAATATTAAAACACAAGTATAAATATGAAATAAAATATTAACACAATACATGGGTACTTATTAACAGCATAAATTAAATATGACATAAAATATTACAATATTATGAATATGAAAGAAAATGTGTATAATTCAATCAAAATAATCTTACAACTTATTTTTAAATGTATTATTTTTATAAAATCTCAAAAAATTATACATATGTAATAAAATATTACAAAATAATAAATGGATACTTATTAACAGCATAAATTAAATATGACAAAATATTAAAACATTGTAAATATGAAATAAAATATAAAAACATACTGGGTAATAAATGGTTATTTATTAACAGCAGAAATTAAATATGATATAAAAAATATAAAGATTTTTTTTAATTATGAAATACAATATTACAACGTAATAAATAGTTGGTTATTAACAGCATACATTTAATATGAAATAACATATGAACACATAAATATGAAAGAAAAATATTAAAACATTATAACAAGCTATTTGATCAAAATGAAGTGTTTTTTTTAATTGATATGATTATGTTTTTGTATTAAAAAAATCTATTTTTGGACATAGCTGTCAGCCAGATAAGCGGCCAGACGTTCATCCCAACTGCACGCAGGAGGAAGAGGCTGCGTTTGAGTCCCAGTGCGCGGGAGTACTTCTGTCTGACAATTTCCGAGCCTGCCATGCTCTGGTACCCCCCGAAGCCTTCACGAGGAACTGCGTGTACGACATGTGCGAATACGACGGGATGCAGGCCACACTATGCGACAACGTAGAGGCGTATGCTCAGGCCTGCGGCAGCGCCGGGGTCACCATCAGCTGGAGAAACCGAACCTTCTGCCGTAAGAATACTTTTGTAAATTGTGCTGGAAAAGTTGTCATTTGACAGGAAGGAAATTGCGACATGACCAGAAACAAAACTAGTTACAAGATGGCTTTATTTTAATTAAAATAAAACGCTCTTTTTTTATTGTAGCGTTGCCGTGTCCCCCGAACAGCCAATATTCGGACTGCACAGCCCCCTGTCCCCCTACCTGTTCGGACCTGTTCCCAATCCGGTGCCACATGCCACCCACCAGTTGTGTGGAGGGTTGCCAGTGCAACGCCGGTTTTGTCCTCAGCGACGGCAAATGTGTACCTCTGGAAAAATGCGGCTGCCTGGATTCCGACGGCGAGTACCATGATGTAAGTCTGCAAACGCCGCAGTCAGGTGGACGACACCGCAAATTTGCATTAGATAAACAGTGTAAATGCCAGTTGTTATCAAACAACAAAGGAGCATCAGCGCAGATGGGTATGTGGAACTGGCGCAGCTTGGAATTGAAGCAGATTTACGTGGGACAGGAGATATGAGACAATTTCTTTTCGTCGATGGATGCGACAGCTTCGTGTTTGCGTCTGTGAGTGGTCCATCGATGAAAAGGTTTCTTCAGCCGTCATCTGTACTTCTTTGAAGGTGTCGGACGTTTCGCTTCTTATCCAAGATGCTTCTTCAGCGAACTAAAGTCTTACTGGTAGTTTTGGATTGGATTGGATTGGATTGGATTGGATTTGCCTTTAGTAGTCTCGCAGTGGAGAAATTTACATTTCACAGCCGCAAAGTTATGAAAGAAATGAAAGTAGAAAAGCAAAATACAGGAACTGCTGGAAAGACAGCCACTCTCGCGGCGCCGTCTTGAAGTCAAAAGATCAAAACTAAATAACAAATAACATGACAACACAAAGACATATATATATATATATATATATATATATATATATATATATATATATATATATATATATATATATATATATATATATATATATATATATATATATATATATATATAGTAAAGAGGGATATATATATAGGGCCGAAACTACCGGTAAGACTTTAGTTTGCTGACGAAGCTCTTGGATAAGAGGCGAAACGTCCAACACCTTCAAAGAAGTACAGATGACGGCTGAAGAAACCTTTTCAGCACATTATTTGTGATGTAGTTTTTTTTTCTCTTTGACTTCAAGATGGCGCCGTGAGACTGACTGCCTTTACAGCAGCTCCTGTATTTTTTTTGCTGCTGTGAAATGTGCATTTTTCCAATGGGAGACAAATAAATGCTCATCCTATTTAATCTAACACAAATTTAGTTTGTACCATCTTTAAAATAGAAATTTGACGTGTTTTGTGCACCATAACATTTTGCAGTTGTTTTACTGATATCCTAACATATCACTACAAGGGACATCCGTTCTGTAAATTTATTTTGCTGTGAAATGCAGACATGTAGTTGAATTCCCCATTTAGCATTTTATCAAACTTTTTTGTCTTTAGATTTTGAGTTCATCCATTTAAAAAAAATCTTTTTTCTTAGGTGGGAGACTCATGGTTGACAGCGAAATGCATTTCCAGATGTCATTGTAACCTCGGCGGTGTGGTTACATGCACAGAGCACAGCTGTTCAACCAACTCGGTGTGCGCCCTGGACAAATACGGAGACGTCAACTGCAAACCTGCCAGTGAGTCCACATTTTCATGTCTTCAAAAACTAAAAAGAAAGCCCCCCTTTTATTGATCTTGCCCTTAATTGAAGTGTTGCAATAGAAGGAGGACAGTCAGAATAATAAAAAAAAGTATAAATATAACATATAGTAAAATAAATTATAATATAATATAAGGCCCGCGTTGGTTTTCTCTGGGTCCTCCGGTTTCCTCCCACACTCCAAAAACATGCATGGCAGGCAGATTGGCCACTCCAAATTGTCCCTAGGTGTGAGTGTGTGAGTGACTGTTGTATGTCTTTGTGTGCCCTGCGATTGGCTGGCAACCAATTCAGGGTGTCCCCCGCCTCGTGTCCGAAGACAGCTGAGATAGGCTCCAGCAACCCCCGCGACCCTAATGAAGAATAAGCGGTACGGAAAATGAGATTAGGTGAGATGAGATAATATAATATAATATAATATAATATAATATAATATAATATAATATAATATAATATAATATAATATATCATATCATATCATATCATATATCATATATCATATCATATCATATCATATATCATATATCATATCATATCATATGAAATATAGAAATATAAAGTTAATAAAATTGACTAAAATTCATAAATCACAAGTTTAATATGAACTTGCTATTTTTTTGGCATAAATGTAAGACTGAAAAGAAGCCGTTGTTCATTTTCAAAGTACAAATAATTGATATCATCTTTTATTTTTTTGTCTTTTCTCTTCTTTTTATAGAATTCAACAAATGCACCGTGTCTGGAGATCCTCACTATCGAACCTTCGACGGTTTCACGCACCATTTCCAGGGCCCTTACACGTACGTCCTGACGGCAGACTACCAGTCGTCGCAAAGCTCGCTGCCCGCCCTCACGGTCAGGGGCAAGAACATCCGACGAGGAGGAAACAAGAGAGTCTCCTTCCTGGACCAGCTTTTCATCGACGTCTATGGTGTCAACGTGCGCTTCATACAAAGGAAGCAAGTCCTGGTATGCTGTTTTACGTCGAACAAGATGCTCGATGCTAACTAGGCGCTACAGTAAAGTCAGAAGTGTGATTTCTCATTTGGGTAAGTTAGTGTCATTACGAGATGGACAGAATAGCCAAGTGAGATAAAAGAAAGAGCAAAAACTAGGACAGGGGGGTCCAACCATTTTACAAAGGGGTCCAGATTATGTGTGTTAAAACTGTAGGTGGGGGAGGGCAACCATGGCAGATGTTGTTTACATATGACCGCAATTAATTTAGATACATTTCAGTGAACCGTTCTGTGTTTTATTCCACAGAATACTATCGAGTTTTAGGGCTACATAAACATTCAATGCAGCATGAGAAACCTTAGACCACAGGTGTCAAAGTCAAGGCCCGCGGGCCAGATCTGGCCCACCACATCATTTTTTTCGGCCCGCGAAAGCAAATCAAACTTGTTAAATTCCATGATGATTGCTAAAATCTGAGCCAAAATGTCATATTTTTGGATGTCAACCACAATAAAAGTCATTATTCTTGACTTCAGATTTGAAAACGAGTTATTCATTAATTTGCTGTGTGCTCTATATGTAATATTTGAAGGGATGTAAACATTCTAAGGGGTTCCCCAAATTTCTAACGGCCCTCGAGAGGAAACCGTAACTACAATGTGGCCCGCGGCAAAAAATGACTTTGACACCCCTGCCTTAGACTCTCGTATTTCATCAGAAAAAAAGAGTTCATTCCTAAGTTATATGGGTCTGGAGTTATCTGAGCTAGAAATGGGGGCTGCTGTACAAAAGGCAAATGTTGCGCCCTAGTGGGAGGGAAAATCATTGCCAGAGGTCTGACTGCAGAAAGAAAAACCAAAACCCGAACAAATTCGGGAATGGCGCTCCACGTCATGCTGTTCAATTCCCGAATGGCAGTGAATGAGTTAATGGCAAGGGGTGTGTGAACATTTTGCTTGCGAAATCACTCAAATTTTATGAGAGAAAAAATGTTTGGGTTCCTGGATACGTTTTTAAAGTGGCTGTTTTTGTCTGTGCCGTAGGTGAACTGGGAGAGTGTTTCGCCCCCTCTGAGTCCAGTGGAAGGTTTACTCATCACCATGAACTCCAGGCAGGTTCAGCTCACCACCGACTTCGGACTCACCGTGAACTTCGATGGTAGAAGTCATGGAGGTAAAGGCGAAGCTCGATAACCCCCTGCAACCGCTGTCACCCATTTTTTGTTTCTCCTCACATTTCCACCTTTCCAGAAATCATCCTGCCGAGCACATACAACAACGCCGTCAGGGGCCTTTGCGGAAACTACGACGGCATCCGCACCAATGACTACATGACGCCAGACGGGACGGTTATCAGGGACCTGAACGCTTTTGGAGAAAGCTGGAGGGTCAGCGACCGACAATTGCGCGCTAACGACGGCGCTTCGCTAGTGCCCAGCCACATCCACGTTCACAGGTACATTCACACGAAAAAAAAGGCCATTTTACGAGAGAAAGAATGGCTTGTTGGGTCACGATAACGAAAAATCGTCGATGGTGTTTAGGCGAGAAGTGGACACAGATCCGGATTCGGGATTTGAGACGACCGACTGCTCCGAGGACCAACTGGCCGACTACAATGATCCCGCCGTATGCGGCGCGCTGACGGATGCCGCTGGGCTTTTCGCCTCCTGCCACGCCGTCCTGCCGCCAGCCACCTACCTCGAGTGAGTCCACAACCAACTCAATCAATCAATCCAATGTGATTCCATCATGATATCAACATGATTCTAACTAGAACGATGTTGTTTTGTTTGATACCGCTTCTTTTTCTGACTGATATAACAAAAATCATATAATGTTGGTAACAGCATAACTTCAGCATTCAACATGATTTTTTTGGAGGGGAGCATGCAGTTATTCAATCCCATACTTTCTTTTATGTGTTGCTTTTTTTCTTGACATGGTTCAGTACCTTAACTCATTCACTGCCAGACGATGTGCAAATACAGTAAAGTCTCGTTATATCGATATTTTCGGGAGTCTGAAAAAATATCGATATAACCGGACTATCGATATATCCGATCCTGCGGCATGTAAATTTTCACCTTGCGTTCATAGAAATAGTATCGTAATAAGCAGTACTATCGATATAACCGATATCGATATAACGAGACCATTCCAGTGCCAGGCTTTTTGTCATTCTCACTCGAATTCCAGGACCCACAGAATACTGAGTTTTAGGACTACATAAACATTCAATGCAGCGTTAGAAACATTGGACTCTTTTCTTTCATCAGAAAAAAAGAGTGAATTCCTAAATTATATGGGTCTGGCATTATATGAGCTTGAAATGAGGGCGGCTGTCCAAAGTACAATGCAATGCATAGTTTTACGTAAAGGCATAAATAGGCTTTAACAACTGCTGAAGCTGTAACAAAGCGCTAACACGGAAAAGATGCTGCCCCCTTGTGGAAGGAAAAATCATAGCCATGAGCTCTGGCCAATGGCCAGCGTTTTATCGGCACCCAAGCATGAAAAAACAACATACGAACAAATTCTGGAATGGCACTCTATGTCATATTTTCAATTGCTGACTACATTTGTGAATGGCAGTGAATGATTTCAAATAAAGCTGGTATCAGCTCGATACTGATACCTGGTATCGGTACTTGCTCATCCCTGACCCCAACATCACTTGTAATCTATTCTGCTATCTGCTCCCTCAAATTGAGTTTTTAAAAACTTGAAGTCACGTTGTGTATTTGTTGCTTCTCCTTCCCTCTCCCAGCGATTGCGTTTTCGACTTGTGCGCCGAGCAGGGCAGCAAAGAGCTGCTCTGTGCCAGCTACGAGGCCTACGCCGCCGCCTGCCAAGGTGCCGGAGTCACGCTGGGGCCTTGGAGAGAACAGCTGGGCTGTGGTGAGAAGCTTCAGATCATCTTTAGTAGTTGTCGCACCAAAATTATTATTATTATTATTATTATTATTATTATTATTATTATTATCATTGCCACATTTGTATTGTTTCAACAGATGTAGTGGATCTAGAAACTAACAACAACAGAGTGGTAATATTACTATTGCTTTTATCCTCAAATTTTTCACGTGTGTGTGTCAGTGCTGTCGTGTGGCGGCAACAGCACGTACACGGCATGCATGTCTCCGTGCCCGGCTTCCTGCGCCGACCTGGCGGCACCGTCCGAGTGCGACGTCACCTCCTGCGTAGAAGGCTGCCAGTGCGCCCCAGGCTTCGTCATGAGTGAGGGCGGCTGCGTGCCGTACGCGCAGTGCGGCTGCAGCTTCCTCAACCGATACTACCCGGTCAGTACTTTACGTTGATAACGTTCTTGAGATCAATTCATTCTATACCGTGCTCACCTTTCCCCATTTTGAAGGATTTTTTTTGTTTTTTTTGTTTTTGTTTTTAGTTTCTGTTATTGTTTTAATATATTTTATTGTTTTGTTTTATTGTTTTGTATTATATTTTGTTAACTGTATTTTATTTTATTATATTTTATTTTGTTATTTTGTTTATTTTATTTTATTTTTATGTATTGTATTTCATGTAATTTGTATTTTTTTTTATTGTATTTCATTTTATTTTATGTTATTTGTATTTTTGTATTTGATTTTATTTTGTTACTTTCTTTTTTTATTTTATTTTATTGTACTGTATTGTGAATTATGTTATTTGTATGTTTTATTTTATTATATTTTATGTTGCTATTTTGTTTTATTTATTTTATTTTATTAGTATTTTATATTTTATTTTATTGTATTTTATGTTATTTGTATTTTTTTATTTTATTTCATTTCATTGTATTTTATTTTATTTTGTTTTACTGTATTTTATTGTATTGTATGTCCCGAGCCCGGATAAATACCGAGGGTTGTGTCAGGAAGGGCATCTGACGTAAAAGCTTGGTCAATACAAACATGCGAATTGAACCTCTGAAGATGGAGGACGTTGATTCGCTGTGGCGACCCCATGAAAGGAAAAGCCGAAAGGAAAAGAAGAAGATATGTTATTTGTATTTTATTATTTTATGTTGCTGTAGTTCAATCAATATTGTACTGCTCCTTCTGATGTACCAGCATTGGCCACCAGGCAGCAATATAATTCAGACATATGGATAGATACAATTGCGAACTAGTATTACCAGGTAGTCCATCCTCACAGAGGATAAAGAATATAGCCCTTTGTATATTTTTGTGTCATCTCTCTTGAGCGATATGAAACCTCGATCCAGATGCTCCTTAAAGGACAACCGCAGTCACTTTTTTGTTTCTTAACTGACATCAGAAAAACGTTTTATAGCATCTAAAATACCCAAAGCACGCAGTATGATATTTTTAGTCAAATGCAAAACACCAATAAAAATGACTTAAAGTGTCGAAAATCTGCAAAAAATTGAGCTGCGAATTGGGCATTTTCAGAAAGTCCCGCCCCCAGTTTGTGATGTCACGCCAAGACGTCTTGCATTGCTTGAGAATCAAAACAATGGCTTCAGATTCGAAGAATATGCTTTCTTGTTACACCTCCAGTTATGAATATGATTCAAATAGATCTGAAGAGGAAAGCATACATGTTTGCAATCGATTAAAGAATTTATTCCCTGCCATTATGAGGCAACATTGAGGGGAAATGTCTCATCGAAAAAGAGGCACAAAATGGCGACCTCCTGTGGCCACCTCCGTTTCCACAGGCTGATAAATTCCCTATATGGAGCTTGGACACCCTCTTCTGGCGGCTTTTGGGTGCATCACAGGGTTTTCAGACCAAACAATACAGCAAAATACATTGACGTGATGGAAGGACTGCTACAATGTGTCTTTTTTTTCGGTCAGGGGGCGTTCCTTTAGTGACGTCACATACGGACTCGTCACCAACTCAAAAACAAGACTTCCTGAATATTCAGCGCGAGTCTAAAACGTAAAATATAGCTATATGCGGTGGAATCTTTTTAAAATACGCTCAGTAGAAGTCATTTGAAGCCATTTTACAAATTATGGACAAAACCGGAGACGTCATTTGACCTTTAAGTCACTTGTATCAGAGGTACGACTGTAATAGGGTTTTCACCTTTTTTTAATGATGACGCGAGGTAAACAAATGTGACAAATGTATTTTTTTCCCATCCTATGTGCACCGTGCAGCTGAAGGAGACCTTTGTGACCGAAGACTGCACCCAAGCCTGCGAATGCACTACAACCGGTGCCGTATGCCAAGCCAAGAGCTGCCGGGAGGGCTATGTCTGTGCCATTTATGACTACAGACGCGACTGTCACAGGGGTGAGCTTTCTACTATCTTTGTGACTGCTTTATTTTCGTGTATATGATAGTTGTCCATATTAAGCGCTTTGTTACAGCTTCAGCTGTTGTTAAAGCGTGATATAAATCAATATGTATTAATAATAATAATAATACTAATAATAATAATACATTTTATTTCAAGCGCATTACAAAGCTCTCAAGGGCAGACAATCATAGATGCAATAATAAATACAATACAATTATAAATAGAATACAATAAATAAACCACAATTATAAATGGAAACAAGAGATAGAGCTACACAGAAAATGCAATTTTAAATAGGTGGGTTTTGAGATGGCATTTGAAGGTGGGAAGATAATCGATGTTACGAATGTTGGGAGAAAGTGAGTTCCAGAGTTTGGGGGCAGAGCAGCTGAAAGCACTGTCCCCCATCGTGCTTAGACAGACGGGCAGGGAGGGGGCACATAGAGGTGGAGGAAGAGGATCTGAGGGAGCGAGAGGGAATAGATTGTATTGTATTGTATTGTATTGTATTGTATTGTATTGTACATTTAGAAAATGAATACGAGGCAGCCCAATGTGAAGAAAACGTGAAAATATTTTGTGGGAATTGGTCAGCAAGCTAACTGTAATAACATTAAATATAATAATTTTTGCTCCAATATAGATATTGAAAACATAAGTCATCACATTTTCTTATGATGATACTAGTGCAGCGTGTTCTACTGGAGACAAATTCCTTGTGTGTTCTACATACTTGGCAATAAATGTGATTCTGATTGTACTAAGAATGCAAATTCTAAAATTTGGAGAAAAAAATACAACTGATATTTGATATTGAAATATTTGCCCCAAAAAAATATGTAAAGGAAAAAAAGTGAAGTCCAGAAACTTCCTGCACTTACTCGCCGCGTTGCGTTTCAGCGAGTCCGTGCCTCAGCAGCCCCTGTCAGAATGGAGGAACGTGTAACGACATCAACAACACGTCTTACTCGTGCACCTGCGCTCCAGGCTACCAAGGTTCCAACTGCCAGGAGCAGATCACAGACGTCGAAGGACTCGGTAAGAATTCATTCAAGAATGACACGAGATGGAATTAGACAAAAGAAAAACAAAAACCGAATGAGAATTACAGGTCCATCAAAATATGAAGACAAATAGCGTATATGCCGGTCTATAAGGCGCACCCAAAAGCCTTGATATTCTTCAAAAGATGACTATGTGCCTTATATGCAGGCGCACCTTATAGGTGAAGTCATATTGAGCCACAACAGGTCTGGCAACGACTGTCGGAAGCCACTGACTCCATTTCCCCCCACCATAGAAGTCGTGCGTAACCCCAGCCTCTAATCTAGCTCCTTATAATGCAGTGGTGCCTTATATTTGGAAAACGTTTATGTATATAGTATAGTTGAAAGATTTGTTGAATGTGTGCCTTGTTGAATGTGTGTCTTATAGTCTGGTGCGCCTTTTACATGGAAAAACATTGAAAATAGACCATTCCTTGGGGGTGTGCCTTTTACTCTGGTGCGCCATATACACCGGAAAATACGGGGGAAAAAAATCATCAATTTAAATATTAAAAAAATCTACACTTTTCGAGAAACCAAATTTTGCAACAACCAGATTTTTTTCGTTTTTTTTTTTTTTTTTACACTAAATCATGACTTCATTTTTGTACTTCTGACTTTTCAAAATCATGCAAGCTATTTTCTTCCCCTTATCTGGCATGTTTTTTTGAAACACTAAACAACCTATTCATTTTTAAAATAATTATGACTGTAATTTCTTAAAACATAATGCACATTGTTTTTCTTCAAAAACGTCTGTCTTAATGAATCAAAAATAATTTTCTGATATTTTTTCTCTTTATATGCCCAATTTATTCACTGAATAAATATTATACATATTTAGAAAACTTTTTTTCATTCAATGAAGGTGCGCCTTATACCGTATATGGAAATTTTTGAAAATACACCATTCATTGAGGGTGCGCCTTATACACCAGGGCCCCATATACGCCGGAAAATACGGTAACTAAAAAATAAAACACTCACAAGCATGGTTAAGATGCAACAATTAAACTTGCACGGACGCGGTACCACTGTGTTAAAACAAATGTACTTTGTTTAAGCCGCTTTAACTTTATCCCAAAAGGCTTTTATAGTTCCAAAATATGGTAAATCAAAATATTGTTGGTATAATTGCAGGCAATCCGGTAATGCAGTTGTTAGCGCGCCAACCTCACGGTGCAAAGGTCACTGGGTCAATCCCAGCTCCGAGCTTCCATTGTGGAGTTTGCGTTTTCTACCCATGCCTATGTGGGTTTTCTCCGGGTATCCCGGTTTCCTCCCACATTCCAAAAACATGCCTGGTGGGCTGATTGAACACTCTAAATTGTCCCTGCGATTTGGTGGCGTTTTCATTCATTGAAAGTGCACCTTATACATGGAAACATTTGAAAATACACCATTCCTTGTGGTGCGCCTTATACTCCGGTGCGCCTTATACACCGGAAAATACAGTAGATCTGACAAAACAGAAGTCCCATTGAAAAGAATCGTGTCAATAAAAATATAGTTTTTATTCTTACAAGAAGAAGAGGAATGGCAGTTGTATTCTTATTGTACGGTGCAATTTTTGGGAGGGGTGGGGGTTAATAATAATAATAATAATAATAATAATAATAAAATTCAACTATGTTCTTGCAGAAACTCATTGGATCATTCTGATTGCTGTACTGGTGTCGGTCGCCGTTGTCGTCGTCATTGTGGTCACCCTTGTGTGTGTTTGCAAAAGCGTTGACAAGTAAGTCGGGCTTGATATGAAGCTGTGTGTGTATGCGTGTGTGTGTGTGTGTGCGCGCGCGCGTGTGTGTGTGTGTGTCTGTGTGTGTGTGTATGCTTTCCTTTTATTCTCTTCCAATACAAACAATCAACTGAAAAATATACAAATGAAAAATAAACAAATAACATCATATTCCAACAAATATTCATTTAAAAATACTTTTTAGTTTTGAAGTTCTTGTTCTGTGTTATATTGTGTTATATTGTTACAAGGAAAATGAACGTGGAATTGTCTTACGATTATCATGTGATGCACTTAATGTATTATTCTTGCTGAAATTATTTTTACTTAATTACAAAACCGATGTAACCTTTTGGTAATCCAAATAATTTGCTTTACTTTTAGTGTCAAATCACTTTGATGTGAGAAAATAGATTATGACAGTTGAGCTAGCTATCAAGCTACCTATTTGCTATCTGTTAGTTATCTATTAACTATCTATTAGCTATATATTAGCGGTCTAGCTAGCTATCTATTAGCTATCTATTAGCTAGCTTCCCATTTGTTTGAGTTACTTCCGGGTTGAGTGAATGCTGGCACGTGTGGCTGCCACTGCTCACCCACAGAAAAACGTAACCTGTGACTGTAAAGTGATCTTGAGAGTTTTGAAAGGCGCTTATAAATGAAATTTATTATTATTATTATAATTATTCAATTTATTTGAAAAAACTTGTTTGAATCATATATTTTAAATACACGGCAGTATCGTAATCCTCTGTAAATATCATTTGAACTCATGTATTCTTTCAGAGTGTTTCCAGATAGTTAAAAATAAAAAGTAAATTCACTTCAAAGTGAATGAAAAAAAGGCATGCAGCAAAAAAAAAAAAAGATGCGGTTCAAATCATGCGAGTGACTCGCAGCGGCGAGCTCTCATGGGATGAGCCTAAATGGCCATATTTGTCATATTAAATCCAAGTAATGAAGTTTTTTATTTCCAGGTCAGACGTTTATGTAATTCAGAAGCTGCCATCGTCTCACAAGCGGTGAGAGCACTGTGCTGTGAAAAAAGTTCCTTTTTTAGTTTCTGCCTCTTTCTTTAGTTATTGATTGATCCTGGAATGTTGAGTAGTATTGGAAAACCAAAATGGACGACTTGTACCGTTCAAATGGAAATCACTGGCATTGTGTTCACAGGAAAAACAAGGGGAAAGACAACAGCCTCCGAATGTCATCAAAACGTAAGTAGCGCCAATATTTTAGCAGTGGCGAGCCTTGGATTTCATCGCTAGGCCTTCAGTAGTGCTATGTCTGAATCAACCCAGACTGGAAAAAAGTGTGTTGTGATTTACTACAAGTCCACTAGAGGGTACCATTATCCAGGAAATAACTGTCCGACCTTTCTTAATGATGTCCATTTTTTTCTTGAAAAGGTCGTCTTGAAAATAGCTTTAACAGTAAATCTCCAACAAAATCCATTTTTTCTCCTACTTCAGCCATTTTGGGTTGACAAAAACTGCTATTAAATCAACAATATATTTGCTTATGCAGCTCGCTACCTATAAGTGTGCTAGCTCTGGCCAATATGCTCTTGTCACGAGCAGCTTGTGATCAGAGCAGTTTTTGCAAACTATGATTGGCTAGTGACTAGCTAATCATAGTTTGCAAAAACTCTGACATTGACCAGCGCCTTCTAGAAGAACCCTTTTGGGTTGCCAACTCCAAATCTGATTGGTTAGAGCAACAGTTTGATTGACACATTTGTTGCGACAGGGCCCGCAGAGCTGATTGTGAAGGCGTCCAGGTAGATTTTTGACCCTAGTAACAAATGATGGCTGAAATGTGATTGGTTAAATGTTTAAATACGAAAACACACCTCTGGAAGCAGCGCAACAGGGGAAAAGTAATGAGAGGATTCTGAAAGACAATATGGGATTATTTCACAAGAATTCATGGACAACATATAATTAACATCAGTCTGTGATTCTGATATTGAGATTTAGGCCAGCAGAGAAGGCTTTGCAGGCCTTGACGGTCCGCCACTGTATTCTTTACTTATTAGTACGGGGCTTCCAAACTTTTTTTTTAAATAAACCACACAATGTTTAATTTTAGCATTGAATCTCTTTCATATAAAATTATTATATTACTATTTTTTTCATTTAACTATTTAAATGCATCTGAAGAAAGACAGAGAGATATATACAGTAAAGTCTGGTTATATCGATATTCTCGGGAGTCGGAAAAAATATCGATATAACCGGACTATCGATATATCCGATCCTGCGGCATGTAAATTTTCTCCTTGCGTTCATCGAAATAGTATCGTAATAAGCAGTACTATCGATATAACCGATATCGATATAACGATACTTTACTGTAATTGATTTTTTTTTCTCTTTATAGGTGTCCCCTATGAGAACATGGATGAAAAGAAAAAGAACGAGATGACAAATATGTGATCTGATTTTTTTTTAAATCTTTTTATTTTATGACATGATTCACAGTATATTCCCCAGTTCAAAGTAAATATAAATGATTCATATTGGTCATTTTTTTGTGCACTCCACTGTTGTGTTAACTTATGCAGTCAAACCATGTAACTGGAAACAAGTGCTTTTCTCTTTTGTGAAATAAATACCAACTCAAAACTAAAGTTTCTTTTTAAGTGGTTGAATGAACTTTTTATTGAGATGAAGAAATACTTGCCTGGTATTTGAAAATGTATCAAAGCAAATAAAGATTAGGTGTCTTTTATGTATACAATTTTCTGAGATGCATTTCAGAAGAAAAACAACAAAACATATTTCAATCCACAAAATGATTTTGAAATGTACACCAATGATAAAATGTTCAAACCAAAACACTAACGTTATGACAGTGAAGTCATAACTTTGAGAATGTTGTCTATTTATGCTAAGCCGATAATTTTGAAATACTCAAAGAGGGAAAAACAAAGCTGAAATAAAGACAATGTTGCTCATATGAAAATAAGGTTGGAATATTTCCCAAAACAAAGATATTCCAGGATTTACAAAAATAGTTGTACATAATTTACCCAGAATATAAAATCCCATGAGGGAAAAAGGCAGTTTTTTTTCCTGCAAGTTTTTTTGAAGGAGAAAAATGTAAACATTAAAATCCTAAAATTAAAACATTATGATGAAATACGCCCGTAAGTATTAGCTACATGTGCTACGTCCAGTGTCTCAATCATTGAAATGAGCAGAACAAACCAAAATAAATATTTGCAAAATAACTCAATTAAATAATCATTTAAATAAACCCAGTGTTAAGACTTCAGTTTGATTGACATTTTCCCATTCTATAACATAAAACATCTAAGAGGACCACAGATGTCAATGTGTTTACGAATGGTTGTTGGTGTGTACCGCATGTACCCTGAGATAGGCTGGCAACCAGTCAAGCAATATTCCCTCATGGATGGCTCAAGGGTAGTGGTTGTTTTATTATTTCTAAATCAACCCAATAAGCCTGGATGATCGAAAATGAAGAGATATTTTTACTTAAATGCCCACCGGTGCATGAAAATCTCCTATCTTTAGCTGCTGGTGTGATCCAGCACAAAGACCTGACATTGTCTTTTCGCAACTTGGTCCAATGAAATGATGCTTTGCTCTGGACTCACGTAGTGGGAATTGTTGAATGGACGCTCCATCGTGCTACCCGTCCTGAAAAAAAACAACAACAGCATGCGTCAGCAGCTAGCGGTAGTTACCGAGTCGCCAGTATGATAAAACACTTTTCAAGATCCTATTCTCAAAAAAAATGGTCACTGCTCAACACATACAACCCGAGCGATTAGCCTATAAACGACTCATCACTTATTTTCACAAGGTGTAGCGTTACTGATTCAAATTAGTCACTAGCGTTCGCCACCAAGTAGCAGTGGCGCTAACTAAGTTAACATTTATTGACATCACAACTCACTGCCATTTCGACCCCATCAAATCCATCATTTTAATCACTCTGTGTGTCATGACGTTTATTTTCCACATGAAGGCGCAATAGAACAAGTGAAGCCTCATGATGCTTTGGCCCAGGAGCGAACCAATTGGATGGAAAGCCGCATTGCATCATGACGCTTCAGTTAACACCACTGGCTACATAGTTGACTTGGAAATCTTCCCGTTAGTCGCTGATGTCCGTTTCTCAATGGGAGTAGCAGTTAAGTACCACGCTATTTAAGGAGTGGGTTGCCATGTGACGATTCACAAATGTGTCAAACTGCCACAAATGTCACATCAACTCCAGGTTGGGAGGATTATAATTTACAGTTTAACTTGCAGTGGCTAGTATGGGCCGCCTTCATAAGTAACAGATGGATAGAGAATAGACAGAAAAGAAGTTGTCATATTGATAAGTTTCATGCTGTTGTATGTGTAGTTGGCTGAACACAAGGCCCACAACGGAAGCACAGAAAATATGGGGTCAATCTAATGTGGACAGACACAGGCTGTTAAACTGTTATCCTCAGGAAGGAGATCTGGCCTTGGGCAGAATTTAGGATTTGGTAATCTCCTTCAGGGAAGAGCTCATTAGCCAGGTTACAAATCTATCAGTTCATGGAAAGGCAACCCATTAAAATGTTTATGTTCTGTTAGTTTATGGGTGTTGGTGCTTGGGAAGTCCAGGGGTGTGGTATTCAAATCAACAAGATTGTTTTTCTAATGTATCACTTAAATTTGCATATACTCTCAATAATTGCTGGGCAGCGGGTTGTAGAGGTTGGGCGTCGGTCATGAATGGCTGCATCTCCTGCCGGCAGTAAAAGACAATCTTCCTGTGTTTGAGCCTTTGTTCACAGTGTCCGGACAAACATCTCTGACACGGCTGCATTGAAATTAGCCGATATCAGCTCAATACCAATACCCACTTTTTATACACACGGTAGTTCTTTTATTTCTTTTTGCATGCTTGACATTTCAATTCATGGAATCACTTAGTGGCTAACTTTTGGTTAACTATCCATCTACCAACAGGTTCGTCGCTGAATGTGGTGCCACATAGTTGCTTAAGTTATCTATTATGTAACGGGAGCTAAGTAGCGTTAGCATCTTTAAGTGCTTATCCATACCTGACGTGTTGTGGTCTGGAAGTCGGCAATGGGTGGGAAAGGCTCAGAGATCGCGCCACGCTGCCCGACGAGGGTGGCGTGCACGGCTTTGGCGACTGGTGCTTTTCAGGTGGCGCTTTGTACCGGAGTTTCATTTTCATGTGCTGGCTTAACTGATGTGTCGGAATACAGCAAATGAAAAATAAAATACAATTGGACAACAGCACTTGGACCACAAATAAATAAACAAACAAATAACTAAATAAATAAACAAAAATTTACAGATAAAATATTAATAAATAAATAGATAAATACATGGATAATGAATCAATACATAGATAAATGGACAAATAAATAAATACATAAACGAACAAACAAATAAATAAATACATTGGATTATTACATTTATATAAGGCAGTTGTTCACAATTGGCACATTTATGCCTGTAATTTTTTATTTGTATCATTAAATGTTAATAAATGGTTAATACAAATAAAGAATACAATGACTGTATGTACTGTACATATAATTAAATCAAAGTATGACATTTGGTGAAATAATAATCACTTATGTCCATTTTAAAATGTAAAATGTAACTTCAGTCCGCAATTAAATTATGTCTTGAGATTTGCAGTGAGTGGCTATTAGAAGGAATGTTTTTTTTTATTATTATCAGTGTCATTGTTTAAGAAAGTGAGTCCATTTAAGAAAAAAAAATATATTTTTGGGCGACTGTAGAATGGATTAAAATGACATGCGACTACTTTATTTTCTGTATATGATAGTTGTCTATGTTAAGTGCTTTTTTGCAGCTTCAGCTGTTGACAAAGCACTAAATAAATCACCATGTATTATATTGGATGTTTGTAAGTTGCTTCAGTGCTATATTTTGTATGGAATGTATGTTTAAGGCTTAAACAAGGCTTATATAAGTATGTTTAAGACTCTATGTATAACCTGAATTGGTTTGTACTGAAAAATAAACATTTAATAAAATATATGCTCGATAAAGATATGTACATGTACAACTGGAGACAATATTACATATATTACTACAAAAATGTTTGTATGTACCGCTGTTCAAATATATATATATATATATATATATATATATATACACACAGTAAAGTCTCGTTATATCGATATTCAAGGGAGTCCTAAAAATATCGATATAACCGGGACTATCGATATATCCGATATCGATATAACGAGACTTTACTGTATATATATATATATATATAAAATGAAGTACTCCTACAAAATTAAAAATCAAACATCAAAAAAGAATGAAGCAGCTGAAAAGGCAAACGTGCTTTTCTGGCACTGTACCTCAAAAAGTCCCGTTCCAAGAATCTGGAAGGCGAGAGTAAAAGACACAGTGGAGCCCTTCCTGCAACGTCCCAGGTTTCGGAATGGAGACTGGCACACCACCGCTGTCACCTCGCCGTTCTGGTGGCCACTGACTGCAGTTGCTGGATAAGCGGATGACGATTCTGTCATGGAAGCCGTGTCGACGTGAAGCCACATGTCGCGATAACCCACCCTGAAAATTCCAGTGCAGGCGAACAGACAGGAAGTCACGCAAGTTGTTAACAAGGGTGTACTTGACCGGGAAGCTCTCGCGAGGTCTGACGGTGTTCGGGCAGGAAGCGGTCATCACCAGCCGAGGACGATTCAAGCGGATGCTGGGCAGTGAGTAAAAAGTGGCGATGTGCCTGGGGGGTTATGAAGGAATGTCAGCCGTGTTGCGAGATGGCGAGCAGTGCTTGATAACGATGCGCTCACCTTGCGTGCGGGAGTGTTGACGTACGCCATTGTAACACAGCAAAAAGTGGGATTTCCAAACCCTACATACAAAATAGAATCAGACACCTGTTGTGAATGTGGCTCTTCAGCTCCCTATTCGAGCACATGTGCAAAAAGTAACATGAAATAAAACGTTCAAAAATTGGCACATGCCGCTAAAAAATCTGTCAAACTAAATCCATACTAGTTTGTAATGAAGAGTAAATACAGGATGAGTGATATGGACGCCAGGGGTATCAAAGTCATTTTTTGCTGTGGACCACATTGTGGTTTTGTTTTCCTCCAGGGGGCTGTTATGAATTTTGGGGAAGTCCCCAAAATTACTTCTGGAGCGCACAACAAATGAATGAATTTTTAGTTTTCAAATTGTGTTATTGTGGTTTACGTGGGACAATTGGACATTTTGGTTCAGACATCATGGAATTTCACACGTTTATTTGCTTTTGTGGGCTGAATAAAATGATGTGGCGGGGCACATTTGGCCCCCCCGGGCCTTAACTTTGACACCTTTGTGGTAGAGTACCCCGGCAGTTCACTGGCTAAACTATTTTTTAAAGGACAACCGACATCACTTTTTTGTTTCCTAACTGACATCAGAAAAACGTTTTATAGCATCTAAAATACCCAAAGCACGCAGGCTGATATATAGTCAAATGCAAAACATCAATAAAAATGACTTAAAGTGTCCAAAATCTGCAAAAAAATTGAGCTGCGAATTGGGAATTTTCAGAAAGTCCCGTCCCCAGTTCGTGATGTCACACTAAGACGTCTTGCCTTGCTGGAGAATCCAAACAATGGCTTCAGATTCGGAGAATATGCTTTCTTGTTACACATCCAGTTATGAATGTGATTCGAATAGTTCTGAAGAGGAAAGTATACATGTTTGCAATCGATTAAAGAAGATCTTCCGGGTCATTTTGAGGGACCAAGACTGATGTGAAGGATCACAGAAAATGCAGAAGATTGCGCCAGAGCTCCGTTTGAAATGGGTTTATTTTTCAGCTTGGAATTTTTGTCAGCGAATATAAAAGAGTTGTCTCGGTGTAACATACAACGATTCACCATTGCGTTATTTATGTGTTTACCTTCTAATTTCGCCATCAACACGAAGTTTTCAGACCAAACATAGTACCGCAAAATGCATTGGATGTCCTTTCTCAGTCAGGGCGTTCCTTCAGTAACGTCACGTACGGACTCGTCACCAACTCAAAAACAAGACTTCCTGAATATTCAGCGCGAGTCTTAAAACGTAAAATATAGCTATATGCGGTGGAATCTTTGTAAAATATGTTCAGTAGAAGTAATTTGAAGCCATTTTACAAACTATGGACACAACTTGTCCGGAGACGTCGGTTGTCCCTTAAAGTATGCAATGAAACTTTGGCGACCATCAAAACGACATCACATAGGGATTCATAAATAGTACCGCTCGCGCTTGAGATTCTCACTTCACTGGAATGGTGGTCGTCTTTGTCCTGAAGCTGGAGACGGAACAGGAAGTTATGCTCCTCCAGGGTCCCCAGTGTGCTCGGAAGACGTGACCACTCGCTGTCCACGCGGTAAAACGACGCCATGGTTACCTCAGCTGATTGGTGGCTTCAGTGACGACCGACCGAGACATCAGATACAGAAATGTTTTGAACCTCAACTTTCAATTTGCTTCAATACGAAGATGAGATGCACTTACCAGACATTGTCTACGATCAGAACGGAACCATCCGGCATCATGGGAAGGTAGGACGAGTTGTAGTTGGGAAGAATCCTCACGTCTGTGATGCAAAGCTCCTCCTGGGATGCGTCATTCAGCACTGAGGGTGAGAAGGGAGCGTGGCCGTCAAAGCCTCGCGATGGGACATGCAGGTGGAGAACGCGCCTGACCTTTAAGGAACGTTAGATGTTTTCCAGAGACGGTTAACTTCTGACACCTGACACTGGGGGGCGGCAGAACATTCAGAGTGGTGCTGACTGGATGAGGAGGCAGCAGGTCAGAAGTTACAAGTTATTTCATATGCTAGCTCATGCTGTTGATGATCCTCGTTTAAATGTGATAGAACTGAACACTGAATACACCGTTTACGTAACATGGATTGATGATTTTGTACATTCTAGAAGCATGAAGTTGGGAACCAGTTATATTTGCATGACATAAATCAATCTGAACTGCAGTGTATATTCTACTGAAATAATTCTCGACATTAATTTTAATGCTAGTTTTATTTTACATCATGCTGTCAGAACTGATCACATTTCACCGAATGACGAGAGGTCGATATCGTTGGCGGTATCCATACCCTGCGCCTTGAATTTGTTGAGGTCCTGTCGGAAAGTGCATGCGGGCGAGCGGAGCTGCAGAAGATCAAGGCAGCCATTTTCGTTCACCTCCACTTGGTCTTTGTCCCACTCCCACACGCTCACAACAATCTGCTCAGATCACAGCAGACAATATAATACCTAAGCAGCAAGATTACAATTTCAATCCATAATAGTCCACTCGTTCTCTTGTATTGTTAATATATTAACATTTGCAACTTTTTTTCTTCAAATATTTCCCTTCTTGTCCAAAAATACATTATATTATATCAAGCAGGATTTCTGAAGAATTCAGTTTGTTCTTCATTTACTGTACATTTGTGCTGTCCAGTCTCGGAACAAGGAAAGCTTCATCCACACTCACTTACCCCCTCAAAATATGTTTAGGTTCTACCAAAAAAAATTCTGGTAATGTGTATAATTGCTGGTAATTTAATCCTCATTATATTGCGACTTTAATTTACATCGTATTGATGAGAAATGGGAAAAAGATCCCTCCCAAAAAATAATTAATTAAGAGATGAGAATTTGCAAATAGACTGACCTTGGCTTGGAGCGTGTTGACAGGGAGCTTGTCCAGAGTAACTGTAAGACGGAAGGAAATCTTTTCTTCTGACAGCTGAGTCGACTGCAAGACAAGCACAAGATGTTATCCTTGAATTTAAATACTGTAATACCCTAACATGTGAGCAAGGAGAGCCAGTGCATTTAGTATTTATCAAATGGGAGGAACAGGCAAATGCAAAATGAGAACACTCACAGGGAGTCGCTATGAGCAACAACTTACATGTAGGCCACGCCCCATAAAAGTACACAGTCAACACGCTTTCTGAATTGTATCGTCAAGGGTGCCACCGTATGGAAGAAATTGGAATATGTTTTTTACCTTGACCGGTTCCATCCTGTGACGTGCATTGTTGTGGTTCAGAATCGGGCGGCAGTCTACGAACTTCCGGTTTGCGTTGGCACTTCTTCGGTGGTACTCATAAGATTTATCAGCCTGGTCCTCCTCTGCTTCTGTTTCTTCTTCTACGCTGTCATTCATGTCGAGCCGACAGTCGTCGAGCAGAGCACCAACGGTCGCCACAGCGAATAAGTCGCCCATCGGCTTTGCCCTTAACAAACGTCCTTTACGCAGCACCACAACAAAAGGGACAATCTCCCCGAGGTAAAAGTGCGTTCTCTGTTCAAGAACCTCACAGTCCACCGGGTCCGCCGCTCCCCCCGCGGCGGGAAAATACACCTTGTGTTCAAACAGCGACTCCATGGCCAGAGAAAAAGTTGCGCGCACGAACCATATGTTGCCATGTAAACAAACCAGGACGTTGTCAAAGGCGGACACCCGACCTAGACGTGCGTCCCGAAAATGTCGCAGGGCATGGAAAGTTTAGAAACAAAGCAAAAAGTCCGCAGTGAGTTCGTATTTGATGGTAATTTATAGATAAAAAACAGCAGAGTGGTTAATCGATGCGGCTTTGGAGCGACTAAAGTTAGCACAAGACCAAAGTAATCGATCGACGAGAGGAGACGAGCTGATTCTTCAACGCTGTCGAATGTAGATCATAAAAATAAAAATGAGAATATTTTTACAAATATAATGTTACACGCATTATATGTTGGTTACAGATTAACAATTGGACCAAAAAACCAAGTACATATGATTTTAAATACTGTTTAAGCATTATAAGTTTATATTTTCCTATTCATATTACGTTTTATTTTCTTAAAATGTAACATTTGTGTTACTTAATATATATCATGGAATATATATTTCTTCATTGAAATTTTGCCCCTTTACTGTGATCAAAATATAAACAAAAATTAAGAATTAATACAGTATTGTCAATACCCTTTCACAACGAAAAAAAACAATAATAAACATGACATTTGTTGGTTCCTTATTGTTACTTTATGGAGCGATATGGCCAAGCAGCACATAAAAAAGTCAACCCAGATTCCTGGTGTATGTCTGTGTGACTTTTTATTTCATGGACTTAAACACTAAAGTTATTGTCAACTTGAATAGTCAAGAGTCCGGTGACAAATTATCAATGGACGCATTGTTGGGTCCAGCAAACCATGCGGAGCTACAAAAAAAACAAAAAAAAGTGAGGTTTAGACAGAGAGCGAGACACAGAAAGACAGATAAGGAGAGAGAGAGATTAAGAGAGAGAAAGGAAAGACAAATATCACATGATTTGGCGTCTTTGCTCGCAAAATATTCCTCAAATAGTGGCCAAGGATGTTTATTTAGTGCAGAGTACTGGATGCTTATTGGAGAGGACTTCATTCGTACCAAAGCATTTTACAATCACATTGTAAAAATAAATACTTTACAAGAAAACTATATATGTCTACTTTCATAAATAATTAAAGAGGCTGATTATTTGTTCGTGGCATGAATTGAGGCACAGCGTTGAAAAGTCAGGCGGCCGCTATTTGAGGAAATATTGGTATACATCTTTAGATAGAATTCCTAAAAACGAATTTAATGGGAAATTGAACAAAAAGCTCCATCTTTCTTATTGTTCTCACAATTTCACAAATACAAGCATGAGTTTTCTTCAAATAATCCCAAAAAGGATAAAAATGTTCCAGTTGTTCACCTTGCTTCACGGCTACTACATTCTCGCAGCCATTGTTGTGCAACATGTGAATTACTTCATTCCACAAAGTACCTTTCAAAATAATACTCCAATACTATAAATACACAGAGTGACAGTAACAGGAATACAGCTGAATCTTTTTAGTTCAACAAAAGTATTGGTTGGACTGCACCGAGACGAACAGAGTCCAAAAAATTAGCGTATTTTCCGGTGTATAAGGCGCAGCCAAAAGCCTTGATTTTCTTCAAAAGATGACCCTGCGCCTTATACGTGAAGTAATATTGAGCCTCAACAGGTCTCACAATTACCTCTCAAAGAAATGATGCGTAATCCCAGCCTTTACTGTAGTGCCTTATATGTGGAAACATACATATATATTTACATATTATATTTGGATAACTTTTCATTCATTGAAGGTGCGCCTTATACATGGAAAAAGTTTGAAAATACACCATTCCTTGGGGGTGCTGCTTATATCTCCGGTGTACGGTACTCAGGGAAATAAAGTTGACCATTTTAGGGAGAAAGTTTCCCAAAATCAAATATTTGCACATGATGAATTTTGTCTTGTAATAATGCAAATCTTTTCCGTCATAATATTGTTTTCATAGCATATATATATATATATATATATATATATATATATATATATATATATATATATATATATATATATATATATATATATATATATATATATATATATATATATATATACACACACACACACACACACACACACAGTAAAGTCTCGTTATATCGATATCGGATATATCGATAGTCCCGGTTATATCGATATTTTTTCGGACTCCCTTGAATATCGATATAACTGTATATATATATATATATATATATATATATATATATATATATATATATATATATATATTATTTTTTTTTTGTCCTTGCAATGATGTTGATAATTCATGTGACTTTACAAACAGTTTTTGCAGTTAATCTCTTTTTTTTTCAGCTCTGCGACGTTTGTCTTGCAAAATGATTCATTTTTGCTGATCGGTTTGATTCCTGTAGTTTTCTGCTAATACCACATCTTTCTACTAACAGTTTCTCCCTCACCATTGACAGTTCTACCATGTCCCCCTCCCCTCAGGTCAAGAGTCTGGGTGTCATCCTCGATAGCTCACTTTCCTTTCACTCCCATATTAATAACATTACTCGGTCTGCTTATTTCCACCTCCGTAATATTAACCGTCTCCGTCCCTCGCTCACCCCTCACTCCGCTGCTATCCTTATCACAGTCTTGTTACCTCCCGCATCGATTATTGCAACGCACTTCTCTTCGGTGTCAATCAGAAATTTCTCCATAAACTCCAACTCGTCCAAAATTCTTCAGCCCGGATCATCACCAAAACCCCCTCCTTTCACCACATCACCCCTGTACTCCAGCAACTCCACTGGCTACCGGTTAAACATCGTATCGAATTCAAAATACTTCTGTTTACTTTCAAAGCCATCCATAACCTTGCTCCTCCCTATCTTTCTGACCTGCTTCAAATCTCTGTTCCCTCTCGGTCCCTCAGATCCTCATCCTCCTCTATGTGCCCTCTGCCCGTCTCACCACGATGGGATGCAGAGCTTTCAGCCGCTCTGCTCCCAAACTCTGGAATTCACTCCCACCCAACATCCGTAATATTGACTCCCTCCCTATTTTCAAGGCTCATCTCAAAACCCATTTGTTTAAAATTGCTTTCAATGTCTAATTCTATCTGCTATTTTATTATTTATCATTTTACTTATGGTTTTATTGTTATGTGCTGTGTTCTATTGTTTTTATTGTAAAGTGTCCTTGGGTGTTTTGAAAGGCGCTTGAAATAAAATGTATTATTATTATTATTATTTCTGCTTTTCACAAATACATATGTGAATATTTTTGCAGAACGACTAAATTTGTGTAACAACCCCCCACCCCAAAAAAAAACATTCTTTTGACATGACCACATGATTCCTTGTAATATTGGGACTTTTCTTGCAAAAATTCCTCCCACTTTAGATGCCCCACCCCCCACATAAAACAACAACTATAATATCCATTTTACTGGCAGAACACGGTGCCCCCCCCCCCCCCCCTGCAGATTTCGGATTTTCCTTTTCCAAGAAACTCTTTTCGTGTAATCAACATCTTTTTTCTTGGTTGTTGCAAAAAAAAAAATGTAAAATTAGAATTTTTATCATTGTCACATTGACACCAGCTAAGTTCTTTTATATATTATAGTTGGCAACTGTATGACCTTCCTTTACTCATAACATGTTTTATATGCATAAAATACAAATTAAGTTCAAACTATTTTTTTTTGTCCTGGTAACTTTATGATTCTTTTCTTTCAATACCGTAACTTTATTTGTCTAAAATTAAAATCATGAGCTGTTGACTTTTCTTTTGTGTTTTTTTCCCCCTAAAATGACATAATTTTTCCCCCTGTGACACTGCAAGTTTACGAACCCGTTTTTCGGACTTGCTTTTTGTTTTTTTGTTTTTTGTTGTTTTGCCCACATGGTCCAAATGCAGTCGGAAGCGTCCGGAAGTAAAAACAACAAAAAAACAAAAAATAAAAAGGTGGAAGTACGATGAAAGCTTTCAGTTCAAAGCGACTTCACTTAAAACGCTGGCCGCTTCCTCGTCCTTGCAACGGTTTCGTTTCGATTCCGGCTAAGGAAGTGACTTCCGTCCCAGTCCCGCGAGCCCTCCTCTGCTCTCCTCCCTCCCGGGTCCCGTCCCTTGTCACCTGTCCTGGATGGGTCTTGTTTGAAAAAAGACTGATCAGAGGCTAATTTGGGGATTTGCTGCCCCGGCAAGGCTTGCGGCAAGCGCGGAAACTGTTTGGCATCCAGAACGTCTTTGTACTGGATCTCGGGGCGGATCATTCTCAGGCACGCCATCCTGGTGCCGTTGTCCAATCCCGGCTGCAGCTCGTAGCCTAGAATTTTCACCGGGCCGCTCTGGAAGGGCCTGATGGTTTTGTCTCGGATGCGGTGGGCTTCTACGGGCTTCCCGCCGTCCCGTAGGCAGGCCCGCGCCAGGGCTTCGCGCCGGTTCCGCAGGAGAGCCACTTCCCGCTCCATCCGGGCCTGCCCCGAACGCCGCCACTTCCCGCCAGAAGGTCCGATTGAGAGCTTGATACAAGTGCCAGTCCAAAGCGTTCCATTGGCGCAGCTTGTCCCGTTGCTCCTCCGTGAGGAAGAGGTCGGGTGGCGCTTTGGCGGCCGAGCGCCCGATTCGAACTTTGCCCACCCATCCGTCAGTCAAAGCGGCGCCGCCGTCCGGCTTCTGCTGCCTCGCGTTGAGGCTAAACGACACCACGGCGTCCAGAGGCCAGCACAGGGCGTGCCGCAGCAGGATCATAGACTGGTCAAAGAATTCAGACACCAGGACCAGCTTGAAGGTCCGGCGCACCACCGACTCGCCGTGCCGCGCCAAAACCGCAGAGAAATTAGCGTTGTGGTCCATGCCGAAGTCGAACCACAGCAAGTTGCGGGCGTAGTGGTTATTGCGGCCGCGCGGGTCGTAGTACTTTCCCGGATTGTCTGCAAAGTCGCCCAAGCCTTTAGCTTTCCGGAACGCCGGCGCCACTTCTTTGTAATAAGCGAAGGACGACTCGGCCAGAGCGACGGGGTCCCTGACGATGGAGAAGTAGAAGGTGTCCGCAGGCATCACCTTCTCCACCTACGAGACCACCAAATTGAAATTGATGACACTTTCAAGTCCCCGTGCAAAAGTGGCTTTTCTCTGGGTACTCCAGTTTCCTCCCGCATTCCAAAAAGATGCATGGCAGTCTGATTTGAACACTCCAAATTGTCCCTGAGTGGGAATACGAGCGTGAATGGTAGTTTGGCTATCCATGCCCTGCGAGTGGGCTGTGTCACATTTCGGTTTGCGACCAATGGGTGGCACTGTAGGGCCCCGCCTGCACCTGCACAGGTTTTGGTCCTTTTAATCAGTGGCAGTTAAAAGGACTCGCTGCACGACCATTTAGTATCGGGTCCTTGTTTGTTTCACCCTGTCGGTTTGTTTCGTTTTGTTGTGTTTAACTCGTGGTTTTGTTTGCTACTTTGGACCTTTTTGTTTGGATGCCTTTGTTGTTTGAGATTTTGTTCCTGTTGACCTTATTCAATACAATTTGTCAAATACACCCCGTTGTTCCCTCCTGCCTGCTTTTTTGGGGTCCACCAGCACCACATTGCAACTAGTTCAGGTTCTCCCCTGCCTACTGCCCGAAGACAGCTGGGATAGACTTCAGTATCCCAGCGACAATTGTGAAGGTAACCAGATTAGAAAATGGATTATGTTTGTTTCTTTTTTTTTTTAGTTTTCCATCCATCTATTTTCTAACCCATTTTATCCTCACAAAAGATGCAGGTGTGCTGGAGCCTATTGCAGCTATTTTCTGGGACTCGGCGGGGGGCACCCTGAACTGGTTGCCAGCTAATCGCTGGGCACACAGAGACAAACAACCAATCGGATCTCACACTCACACCTCGAGACAAGTTTTTGTATTAATTTCCATGTTTTTAGAATGTGGGAGTACCCAGAGAAAAGCCACTCAGGAACAGGGTTTTGCCCCTCAAACATCCTTCCTAACTTTTTCATGTAACATGTGTAGTCATCCACCTCCACCCACCCCCGTCACCCACTCACCTCGGCTTTATTAAACCTCATGTGATTTCCCATGATGTGGAACTCCACAACTCGAGGTCCCCGGTATCCCTTGACCCTGTGGGCACTGAAGGGTAACGGGTAGCCCAGTTGATACCCCAGCGGCAGGGCAAAGCGAAGTCCGCGTTCCTCCCCGAATCGGTAGAGCATGTTGAGCACGGTGCTGCTGGCCGTTTTGTGGGTCTTGAGGAACATGATGTGGGTGCGGGGCCGACACGGCCCGAGGGACGGACCCTGGGCGTCAGGGGATGAGAAGATGGAGCGAGCGGCTGGTTGGACGCTGCTATTGGAGAAACCATTTTTGTTATTAGCTGTCCCCCTCTCACCCCCTACCCCCTCTCAGTCATATTACCATTTACATTTTTCAACGGTGAGACTTTCTCAATGTCCGTTCACCAATTTAGTTTTGTGGCAATGATAGAATATTTTTTTGGCCTTTGAAATTGCAGATTTTTGCCAGTCACATTTTTTTCTTGTCACAACTTTTTTTCTCACCACCTTTATGACATTAGGACTTTTTTAACCGTGTTGCAACTTATTTCAACATCTCAACTTTGTTCTGGCGACGCTACAACGGCTAGCTTAACTCATTTACTGCATTCCTGAATTTAATCGGAAATTGAAAAGCACGACGTGGAGCGCCATTCCCCAATTTGTTCGAGTTTTGTTTTTTCTTGCGGTTTGGAGGGTGCGTTTCAAGCTTCTGTCATACCTCTGGCAATGTTTTTCCCACCCACAAGGGGGCATCATTTACCTTTTGTACAGCCTCCCCCACTTCCAATGCAGATAACTCCACAACCAAGTCAGCTCGAAATAAACTTTTTTTCTGATGAAAGAAGAGAGTGTAAGGTTTCTTACACTGCAATGAATGTTTATGTAGTCCCTAAAACTCAATATTCTGTGGGTCTTGCAATTGGAGTGAAAATGAAAAAAAACCTGCCACTGGAGTGGACACATTGTTGCACATTGTCTGGCAGTGAATCAGTTAAAAACATAAAATCCACAATTACCTTTTGCTGAATATAATTCCCAGCAGTTGTCCGGCGAAGGCAATGGCCACAAAGAGCAGCAGAGCTTTCCACATCCGAAGGGGCCCCAGGTGCCTACACACCAGCCCTCGCAGCAGCCTGCCCAAAGCACAGAATCAACCCAATGAGTGAACGAGACATTCGTGGCCACAGCGCCAATAATAAACAAAAAGATCCCCCCCCATTGCGCTCAATTTCCACCTCCAATCATGGACAATTATTTTTTTCTTGTAAGATTTTGTTCCCTCTTTTCATAGTACAGTAGATACTTTTTCATGTTATGACACAGGTGTCAAAGTCAAGGCCCGTGGGCCAAATCTGGGCCCGCCATATCATTTTATTCGGCTCATGAAAGGAAATTAAACTTGTGAAATGTCATGATGCTTGCTAAAGTCCGATTAAAAATGTCAAATTGTCGTTTGTAAACCAAAAAAACACGAGTGTTTGAAATAACGTCTGCCCGGAGGCCCGGGCGTACAACTTTTATGTTGGGTGTACAACTTTCAAAACGTCTCGGCCCGGGTGGCCGACAACTTCTTCAAGAAAAAAAAAAAAAAATAGTTAATTTTCAAATCAAACGATTGTTTTATTCAATAAAGCAAAAGCTACAAGCAAACCGCTACAAGCCACGTGAACTCCTCTTTCTAAGCGCCTTTCAAAACTCTCAAATACACTTTACAGTCACGGTATAGTCCGCAGCATGAACTTTCGTTTGGCAATTTGCATACTTGGTATCCAATCAGAAGCCTGTTCCGTGCTTCGGACTATACCGTGACTGTAAAGTGTACTTGAGAGCTTTGAAAGGCGCTTCGAAAGAGGATTCCACGTGGCTTTTAGCAGACAGCGCAACGCAACCATGCATTGGATACATTGTGCACCATGACGACAAACGACAACTGGAGCAACATCTTCAGCAAGGGATATTTGCCATGAATTAAAGGACAACCGACGCCTTCGGACAAGTTGTGTCGATAATTTGTAAAATGGCTTCAAATGACTTCTACTGAGCGTATTTTACAAAGATTCCACCGCATATAGCTATATTTTACGTTTTAAGACTCGCACTGAATATTCAGGAAGTCTTGTTTTTGAGTTGGTGACGAGTTCTGACGTCACGTCATGGAAGGAACGCCCCTGACCGAGAAAGGACACACAATGTATTTTGCGGTACTTTGTTTGGTCTGAAAACTTCATGTTGATGGCGAAATTAGAAGGAAAACACATAAATAACGCGATGGTGAATCGTTGTGTGTTGCACCAACACTACTATTTGATATTCGCTAACACAAATTCCAAGCAGACAAATCAACGGAGCTCTGGCGCCATCTTCTGCATTTTCTCGGGGTGCTACACATCAGTCTTGGTGCCTCAAAATGACCCGGAAGAAAGTCTTTAATCGATTGCTAATAATTTATGCTTTCCTCTTCAGAACTATTTGAATTATATTCAAAACTGGATGCGTAACAAAAAAGCATCTTCTCTGAATCTGAAGCCACTGTTTTGATTCTCCGGCAAGGCAAGACGTCTTGGCGTGACGTCACGAACTGGGGGTGGGACTTTCTGAAAATCCACAATTCGCAGCTCAATTTTTTGCAGATTTAGCAACTTTAACTCAATTTTATTGATGTTTTGCGTTTGAATAAAAATATCACCTTGTGTGTTTTGGGTATTTTAGATGCTATAAAACGTTTTTCTGATGTCAGTTAGAAAAACAAAAAATGGTGTCGGTTGTCCTTTAAGCAAGGGAGCATTTGTGGTAGGTACTTCCTTAATTTAAAAAACTACTTTATACTTTGCAACAATTATTATTTTTTGCGATGAGTCGTCTTATTGTGTTTCAAGTTGTGAAAAATGGGGCAGGCAACTTTATGGCCGGGCAGGCAATTTTTCAGTTGTCTGTCCGCTAACTTTTTGTCATGAGTTTCAGACACTGATAACACTCATTATTTTTTCACTTCAAATTTGAAAACTAGTTGTTAGTTGTATTAAGTTCATCCTGTCTACTTGATATCTAATTGTCATGTCAGGTAATTGGATTGGATTGGATTTGCCTTTATTAGTCTCACAGTGGAGAAATTTACATTTCACAGCTGCAAACGCTCAAACGCTGTGAAACGCTCAAGAGAGAGTTGGAGAGCTCCACTTGAGCCCCAACAGTACCCCATCATCTGCAAAAAGCAGAGATGCTATACTGAGGCCACCAAAACGGAAACCTTTGGCGGCAAAAAAAATGGCCCTTGCATTGAGACATTCTTTTTCTAACTTTGTAACAATTCCACCCCTCAACCCAATAAAACTTAACTGTCATAATATTTGATTTTGCTTCCTTTCAATCAAACATTTTTTATGCATTACCCCAAAATAGTCGGAGTTTTTTTTGGATCACACAACAGTATTCTCAATTTCCCCCCCTAAATTATGTTTGTCCCCCAACAAAAATGCATTTTGTTCCAAATATATTACAGTTTATCGATAAGAGTAATCTTGGTTTCAGTTTGTCGCACAATGTTGACCAAACGATTTTACGTTTTTTTACCGTGTAAGATTACGACTTCTTTTTTTTTCTTGTAACTTGACCCTCAGAGCTTTCTGGTTCATTTTCTCGCAGCCTTGCTCGGGAGAGAGAAAAATCAACAGATGCAACAAATATAACAGGTGTTAAGAAAGTTACATTGTACAGTGAGACCTCAACTTACAAACTTTTTGTCTTACAAACGTCAAATTTATGAAAATTAAACCTTATAATAAGCACTATTTTCATAATACACACCCACCACGGCTGGCGGAGTGATCTTCGGCGGAAGGACACGACCGAGCAGCACCAGAGGTTTAGTTACCAACAGTCCTTATGGAAGGTGACTCTCCTTCCATTAGCCATCAACGACCATCAAAAAGGTAAATAAAACTTTATTTTACAGCACAGTTTATTTCTTTAATTACAGTCGTCATGTAATGCGCCTCTCTTTCCAAACAGCAATTCCCTTTGACCTCCAACGCCATTCCATCAAGCCATAACTGACCATCACAAATGTAAATAAAGTGACTTTATGATACAATGCAGTGTATTTCTTTCATTCCAATACTATAGCACATTTATTATACTTAGAATAAGGTATGTTGTGTGTAGTTTTAAGGCTTATTTAGTTGAAAAGTATATTTTATGGAAACCCGGGAACAGATTATTCCCATTTTAATGGTTTCCTATGGGAATTCTTTTTTTGAGATACACACTTTTTCGCCTTACACACTCTGTCCGGGAACCAAAGGAGTCAAAGATGGCACCCGAGTAGGCAGCCCCAGCAAGTGCTCTGATGAGCCTGGCTTTTTTTGTTGTTTTTGTCTTGTTTTTGTGTTTTTTTTTTTGTCACTTTGTGTTGTTGTGCGTCGTGTGGAACGGATACGGATTGTTTTTCAGCATTTTTGACCACGACATTCATCAAGGAGGAGACTGTGCTGAACGGTTGCGCCTTTTCGGCAGCATGAATATGCCAGTACTGTTTTTGAATGGGAGGAATGGCGGTGCCATTCGACTGGCTTCGCTGGACACCAAAAGGGCCATTGTGCTTTTTTGCGCCTTTTTTCTCCTTTCATTTCTTTCATAAATTTGCTGCTGTGAAATGTAAATTTCTCCACTGCGAGACTAATACATGCAAATCGAATCCAATCCAATTAAGTTCGTAAGTTGAGGTCTCACTGTATCCTCATTTTGTGTAATGCTGTAATACTGAGCTGATCTGGCAACCCAGCCACTACTCGGCATTACCTGACTTGACAGCGATAAAAGCCAGTTTATGTATGTTTGACTTCTCGACAAAGTAGACGATGAGCGCAGCGGCTGCTCTCTGTGCTCCGGCAAATAAATATCCTACTTGTGTGATCTAAACAAGAGGACCATCTCTACTCTTTATTCTCCCAAATGCATCGCGAAAGCGCTGAAGATCTTAACAACAGGAAATAAAAAATCTTTCGTGAAACGGATTTCTAAGGGAACCGAGCCGTTCTTTGGGAAATAAATGAAACATGAGAAAGGCCTTTGCGTGAGAAGGAGGGGGAGGACCCCCTGGCCCCCATCACCGTTATCTCCGCGTTTATTTCACTAGACAATCCCTGCATCGCAATTTCGCCGTTTTTTTTACTCAAACTGCACCATTTTTACACCCACAACTACAGAAAGCGAACGCTACCTGGCTCTCCGTTCGAAAAGCATCGTTGTGTCCCCAGACCGGTATCGGCGGCGGTGTTCGTGTGGAGCCGCCTGGAGCTCGGAACATCTCACTGCGGGGATGAGGCGAACCAAGCCGGGGCAGGAGTTCGGCGGGTGGAAGGGGCGAAAGACGTCGCGGGCGGTGGGCTTTTTTTTTTTATCTCATCGAGCTGGTTAATTGTGCACGCGAGGGATAGATGAGCTGGCGGCGCGGGAGCGAGACAAAAGATGCCGATGACTTCCGCTCACTTAGAAAAATAAAAGGTAAACAACGGTGAGAAACACATCCGGCCACCTTCAAAATAAAACTAATATGTACGTATAGGGCCCGTTAACTGTATTATATTTTGTCTTTGTTTTTTGTCATAATGTATAATTTTATAACTTTCTGTTTGGATGGAACAGCGTTGATAAGAGAGATTATTACACCGCTGGAAAAAAAAATTCAAAAGACCACATTTTTTTCTTCAATCTCTCCTTATTGTCAATGTGTGGTCGACAGTTCAGTCAATAAAGAAACTTTTTTACATAGATTGGATCCATTAGTTCACCCCCACTAAATGGTGTATTTTCAAACCTTTTCCATATATAAGGTGCGCCGGACTATAAAGCGCACCATCAATGAATAAAAACAATTCAAAATATAATATATACTAACAGAGTCAAACCTGTTTTTGAACGTCTGTTCTCATCCCATGCAAAAATCATGCTCAGACTCTCAACCAAACTGAGTGGATCTGAATGCATCACTCGACTACCCTCCTCCGCTTCCTTATATGTCATTTCCTGACCGATGCATTAATATTGTTGTTGTTTTATTTTTGCAAAAATGCAGACATGTTTGGTTAAGATCTCCTAAATAGTATGATTTTAAAGCAAGCAGAGGATTGTTTGAAAAGTTAGTGTGCCCTGTGATTGCCCAAAGACAGCTGGGATAGGTGCCAACACGCCCCGTGGCAGACAGATAGAGAGCTTTTTATGCAGATTTTAATGTTCTTCTTCTTCTTTTCCTTTCGGCTTTTGGTGAAAATAAAACATTACAGTTTGTTTTTATGGAACTATTAAGTCTTTATCCGGTTTATGCTGTGAAATAGTTAAAAAGTTGTTTTCTAGACTGAACGGATTAAGATTTTTTACATTGATTTGAATGGAAAGTGCTGTTTCGGTTTTTGAACAAATCGGTTTTTGAACAGGTAGTTTTGACAGTAGTTGCGAGACCTGTTGTGGCTCAATATTACTTTTCATATAAAGCGCACCTGCATATAAGGCGCAGGGTCATCTTTTGAAGAAAATCAAGGCTTTTGGGTTCGCCTTATAGACCGGAAAATACAGTATCTTTGTTTTCTTTTTTTCTTGTAAATGTCCAATTTTTTCCCCTTCCATATCACATTAGGTGCGCCATGATTATTCAAAAACATACATTTAAAAACAAAAGTGAAAACATGTCAATGAAATTGCAACATTATGCCCCCCAAAAGTCACTTCTCCAGTGGCGTGCAATCAGGCCGCGCCTCACCTGTCATCATGGAAATATCAAATGAAAACATAAATTAAACAGTTATATTTATTTAGTGATCACTGAATTTTCACATTTAGCGTTCAAATACTAAGTCGAGACAAGCGGTGAGGCAGCAGTCGGCTGAGCCTCACCATGCATTGCGCAATCACTATGCTAACTGTGCTGGCTTGCTCTGCAGTGAGACCGCATTGCTGTCTCTCTGCATTTCGCTTTTAAAGTGTTCAAACACTTTTAGTATATGAACTAAATTTCTAGTTTAGCTGGTGTATATAATGTATAAGTCACATTACATTATAAACACTGTACTACAGTGTTTATTTTATTATTTTTATCAAAACTGTGTGTATAGGTGAGGCACACAGTTCTCCTGCCTCATGACAGGAGGCGCTGGTGATTACCTATATTCTTCTTACGACTCCTCGGCTGCAGAATAATAGAATTAGTGAGAGCAAGCTACAGTAAACATTTAGCAAGTTAAGTGCAACCATCCAGTCATTTTTTTCATCTTGCTTGGCCTTATTTTGGAGGATTACATATCTAAATTGAAAGAAATAGAGTGACTTTTAAAACTGAAGAAAGATAAGGAAGGCTTCTCCAAAGAAGGTATAGATGCCTTTCTTCAGAAGGAGCGGCGCATGGACTTCATTTATAAGTAAAGGTGACACGATAATAATGTTTTTTTTTAATTCTTTTTTTTTCTATGCTACAGTTTATATAAAGAATGCGGACATGACATTTTAAACAAAACATGTTAACTGTTGCCAATCAAATGGTAAATAATCTACTCTGAAAAGTTCATATGTTTGTAAATCTGACTGTGATGACGTCAGTCATCACAGTCCATGAACCTCACCGCACATCACTGCTTCTAGCATACTTGCTTTTTGATATGATACAAAATATCAATATGTATTGTATTGTAAAACGACATTTCTGCAACTTTTCTGACTGAGCGCTTACATTTTACCTTGTTCACATTCTGCAAGTGCATACTATATCGGAGTCCATTCAATCTGTGTTTCCCTTGGCAGGATCTGTCAAACGAGATTACTCCCGACTATTGTGCCAAATGCCTCCACGCTAAGCTGATAAGTGGGGAATTAGAACTGGCCTTAAAGCAAGACGCGTGTATGTACAAGAAGCAACAAGACCAACATTTTCTTCACGGAGCCTCAGGCTTTCTATACATTTCAACATGTCTATACTTGCAGAAAAAAAAATAAAAAAGTAAGTACCACAAAGCATTTCAAAGTAAGAGCCTATTAAAATTCTCATTATTATCTTTCGGCTTTTCCCTTCAAGGGGTCGCCACAGCGAATCAATGTCTTCCATCTTCAGAGGTTTGATTCGCATGTTTGCCCTTCCTGACACAACTCTCTGTATTCTAAAAAGTCAGATTTGAAATTTCTCACACATTTCTACCCAAACTGTCCCCTCCAAAACATAATGTGAAGTTTTACCGGACCGCTACAATGGACCAACCCCCCCGCCCTAAACGGCCACTTTTTTAACATTTCACACGAAAACGTGCCCCATGCTGACTGACCTGCTCCTACAATATTTTCCTCCCGTGGACTGCGGAGAAGATAAATCCATTCCTCCTCGTGTGCCCAAGGCAACTCGTTGAAGTTCATCTCCAGAAAGGCACAAAACAAATATTTTGCTGCACCGTGTTAGCGACTAAAAAGACGTTTATTCCTCCACCATGCAGTCCCCCGGCAACAGTTAAAACCTGACTGCAGGCTTTCCACAACACCCAAACAACATGCCCCCCCTGTCCTCTTAATCCAGCCTGTCTTCTTTTCCTTTCGGCTTTTCCCTTCAGGGGTCACCACAGCGAAATCTATCTATCTATCTATCTATCTATCTAGTTTTCCAGAGAACTGCAGACATTGGGCGTCGGTTATGAATGGCTACATCCCCTGCCAGCAGTAAAAGACAATCTTCCTGTGTTTGAGCTTTTGTTCACATTGACCAAATATCTCTGACAATCACTTTGCTGCTGTGAAATGTGAATTTCTCCCCTGCAAGATTAATAAAGGCTAATCCAATCCAAAATATGTCACGTTTTGCGAGGTGGTGATGGCGGGTTCGGATCCCAAAAAGCAGGCAGGAGTGAGTAGGAGGTTGTTTGATAAATTGTATTAAAATAAAGTCAGCAGGAACAAAATGTAAAACATCAAAATGATCTGAATGGAAAAATTACAAAGTAGCAAAAGAAGACCAAAAGTAAAAGCCCGCCAAGGTTAAACAAACACGTACACGATGCATGCTGCAACCAAGCAGCAAACAAACAATGAATCGGCCCCGGATGATCGTGCCAGGTGTCCTTTTAAGTGTCATTGATTATAACGACCAGCACCTGCGAGGCTGCCGGCCGGGCTGACGTCGCTACCCGCTGGTCGCCAATCTGATCGGGACGACCAGCACCTGTGCAGGTGCAGGCGGGGCCGACAGCGCCCCCCGTTGGTCGCCAACCAGATCATGACAGTACCCCCCCTTCAAGGGGCTGCTTCCAGAAGTCCCAACAGTCTCCCAAAAGGTCCACTCGCCAGGGAACGGTCGGTGGAGAGGGCAACCGCTGCCTCTCCAGCATACGACGGGCGGCGGCCTGATGGGAACGGGACTCGGCCTGGGGTGGACGAAGACGCGGCACGGATCGTCGTGGGCGTGAGTGCGATCCCTCTCGCACGTTCACGCGACGGCGCATGGCTCTGCGTGGACGTCGAACTGCCAGGCGCAGAATGGCACCCCGTACGGCCGTATGGGACCAGGTCTCGGCCGGACGCCGACGTGGGCGTGAACTGCCCGGCTCCGGGGGAACGAGACCAGTCCAGAGCCGCTCCGGGATCCAGCGGTGAGTGGGGTCTCGGACTGACGTTGACGCGGACGTTGCACGGCTCGTCGTGGATGAGACTCAATTCGTCATGCACGACGACAGCGTGGCTGGACGTGGGCGTGCAATGCCAGTCACCCAGGGTCACCCTGGACGGCCACCTGGAAGGAGGTCTCGGCCGGACGTTTACGTGGACGTTGCGGCTCGTCGAGTGACGCGATTCAAACGCGACGAGGCTTGCGCTAACGTGGACGTAGCATTGCCAGGCACAGGGTGGAAATGAGACGGGTCCGATGTACCTGCGGGATCCGATAGTTGGCCGATTCATTCTGTCAAGGTTTTGCGAGGTGGTGATGGCGGGTTCGGATCCCAAAAAGCAGGCAGGAGGGAGCAGGAGGTTGTTTGACAAATTGTATTAAAATAAAGGTCAGCAGGAACAAAATGTAAAACATCAAAATGATCTGAATGGAAAAAAATACAAAGTAGCAAAAGAAGACCAAAAGTAAAAGCCCGCCAAGGTTAAACAAACACGTACACGATGCATGCTGCAACCAAGTAGCAAACAAACAATGAATCGGCACCGGATGGTCGTGCCAGGTGTCCTTTTAAGTGTCATTGATTGTAACGACCAGCACCTGCGAGGCTGCCGGCAGGGATGACGTCGCTACCCGCTGGTCGGCAATCTGATCGGGACGACCAGCACCTGTGCAGGTGCAGGCGGGGCCGACAGCGCCCCCCGTTGGTCGCCAACCAGATCATGACAAAATACAGACGATGATTATACGGAAATATGTGTCTAACTGAGAGTGACTATATATCGGGAGAACGATGCTGAGCCTTGAACTGCTAGGCAGGAGACCGAGAGGAAGACCGAAGAGGTGGTCAAAGAGTATATGAAGGTAGCTGGTGTGAGAGAAGAGGGTGTGCAAAACCGGGTTAGATGGAGGACATTGATTCCCTGTGGCGACCCCTGAAGGGAAAAGCCGAAAGGAAAATAAGAATATGTGTCTAACTGAGAATTACGGAAACACATTGTCTCCCGGAATGCCCTTTTGCTTTTCTGCTTATTTGAGAGTAAATTTGTCACTCTCACAATTCCTTTGCGAAAGCGTATTTTCGATGCCACACAGGAAGCCGCTGTGTTCATTGTAAGCTTTATTACAAAATATGTTCAGACATGTATACACATGCACATACACACAGAAATAAATCAAAGTCATTATAAGTGTTGTCAGTCATGGAAAGCAGAGAAAAGAATCACATGATGGAGTCACAAGGGATTGGCCAAATTGTCTATTTTCAGTTTCCCAAGTGCAGCTGAAGCCGATCTTATGCTTGGTGGTCTTGATGCGGGTCATCTCGTCGTTGAGCGTCTGCCTTGCCTGGCTTACTGTTGAAAGAGATGTGTAGACATTTTGGTTATTATCGTTATATTGCAATTGGTGACATTTTTCCACGTATTGCAGTTGTCATTTCAGTTGCTGTATCGTGATATCGTTGTTAAAATGTAATGGTGCCTGCATAGATTTTAGTCTAATCCTCAGATTGATATCATCATCACTTTTTTTCCTGGTTAGTTTAAATATGACAAGAAATCCATATCACATCATCGTTGGCAACATATTCAAAGAGTTATGATGCTTTGTAGATATCGGTAACTTTATAGATACAGTATTGTTGGCAAAGTATCACAATATCATTTTACAAGTTAGCCTATCGTAATATTGGTTTTGGCAAAATCCCATATTATCACACTAAAAGTCATTTTATCATTTCTTATCTCATATAAATGTCTCATACAAAGTCTTCTTGTATATTAATGATCATGTAGTATCATGATACCGCCAGCAGAATACCACACTGATACCGTGATATGGTACCATTGTGTTATAATATATATATGATTGATAATAAATACACCACAGCGTCTTATAGCGCCACCATTTCAAATCCTTCATCACGCTTAATATGAAAGGGTGGCGAAAAGAGAGCCCCTGGCCCCTACCTCGTTACCGGAACAGGTGCCGCAAAGGCATCCGAAAAGCCCGTTGATCATTTGAATGAGACAGAGGATCAGTTCAAGGCAGGCTGCCACCAAAAGGGTGGAGAATAACCCCACGTTGAATTCAACCACGTCCTTGGGGAGGATGCACCAATCCCACATGTGCTTTTCTGTCAGGTAGCTCCCACTGCTGCAAAGACAATTGACGGAGAATTGCGCAATGTCAACTTCTGGAGCTAGTGGGTCGAGGCACTGTCATGTTGTTGTTGTTGTTGTTGTTGTTGATGATGAGTGGTGAAGTTTCACCCAACATCATATGAACTCATTCGCTTCCAAATGTATTTGAGAATTGAAAAGTGTGACGTGGAGCGCCATTCCCGAATTATCTCTTTTTTTTCCTTCCTGGTAGTGCTGATGAAGCGCTGGCCAAACCTCTGGCAATGTCTTTTCCCTTCCACGAAGGGGCAGCATTTACCTTTTGTCCATGTTAGCACTTTGTTACAGCTTCAGCTGTGGTTAAAGCGCTATATAAATCATGTATGTATTATATTGTATTTTGTACAGCTGCCCCAATTTCAAGCTCATATAACTCCAGACCCCTATAATTTAGGAATAAACTTTTTTTTTCTGATGAAAGAAGAGAGTCTAAGGTTTATAATGCTGCATTGAATGTTGATGTGCTAAAATTCAATACTGTATTCTGCGTTCCTGCAATTTGAGTGAAAATGACAAAAACCCTGGCACCGGAGTGGAAACAATTTTGCACATCGTCTAGCAGTGAATTTAGTTCATAATAATAATAATAATAATAATAATAATAATAATAGTAATGCTCATAGTAATAATACTAATACTCATTCCCATACCCATACTCATATGAGTAGAGTATGAGTAATGTCTTAGAATCTTCTCCCTCAACTCTCAGTGATACATCTGTACTTCTTTGAAGGTGTCGGACATTTCGCTTATTATCCAAGAAGCTTTGTCAGCAAACTAAAGGGCCGAAACTACCAGTAAGACTTTAGTTTTCTGACGAAGCTTCTTGGATAAGAAGCGAAGCGTCCGACACCTTCAAAGAAGTACAGATGACGGCTGAAGAAACCTTTTCATCGATAATGATGATAATGACCGGAAACAAATTCCTTGTGTGTTCTACATACTTGGCAATAAAGATGATTCTGATTCTGATGACAATGATAATAATAACGATAATACATTCAATTTATAAGCGCCTTTCAAAACTCTCAAGTGGATGTTTGACAAAGTGTCCCCCTCCTGGCCACAGAAGCTCAAAGTATACGCACACTCCCTGTTGAAGTTTACTCTAAAAATAAAACAAACAAACTTGCCTTTGAAACCATAACGCTAAAACGCAATTTGGAATACCGTTGACATGCTAACAATTAGCACTGGTGGCTGAATCAACACACGAATAGGGATAAAAATGGAAAAAAGAGCAACATTTAAGAATAATTTGTTTGTCCTGCGCAAAAACAAAAACCATCATTGTTATTACTGCAACTAACTGAGAAGTTGTGACCATCTTCTCCGTCTCACTGAACTGTATGTCTGTCATACTGACTTTTGTCACAAATAAATCAGAGCGCACCAATCTTTTAATTCTTGAAAATCGACGTTATAAGATTTTGTTTCTGCTTGACTTCATTAAATATACAATCATGATTATGATAGAATAACACTGAATGACCTGTTTGCAAAGGGAACCCCCCATTTGGGGAAGGGATTTTGCAGATTGCTCCAGTAGCACAGCGGCCCGTTGGCAAGGCCGAGGGCAGCCACGCTCAGGCTGTAAACGGCTCCCGCCACACCGGTGGCCGCGAAGCCGATGGACAGAAACATCTGTGCGGAGAGAGATATATTTTCAGAAGCTTACAAGCTTTTCTTTTTTTTTATGACGTGTGAAAAAATATATATATATTTTGCACTCACCCCGCAGCGGTTGGCGCAGCATTTGCCAGAACTGGTCAGGTGAATGTGGATGGCGGGGATGAGGACCTTTTAAACAGAGGCAGCATGAAAAGACATCTTTAAAAATAAAAATATAACTCAATAACTAAATAAATGAATAAGTAACTAACGAACGAACTACCTAAATAAATAAGCACACACAAATAAATGAATAAATATGCAAATAAATAAACACACAAATAAATTAATGATTTCTTTAATAAATAGATAAATTGAAAAATAAATACATTAATAACTAGATAAATAGATAAATAATGTAATTAATAAATTAATACACTAATACACATACACTAATTGTATACACACACACATACATACATACACACATACACACATGCATGCACGCACGCACGCACGCACGCACACACACACACACACACACACACACACACACACACACACACACACACACACATACACATACACATACACACATACATACATACATACATACATACATACATACATACATACATACATATTTTAGGGTCAATCTTACAAACACATGTAGAATGACACAGGAAATTTGCCCCTTTGGTTCAAAGTACACTGTCCACATTTTGAGTTGTGTCAAAGTCAAACCTAGGTCAGAGCCATTTTTGTGTACCAATGTCAAACTGAAGAACCCAAAAAAATAAATAGGAGTCCAATGCACCCACAAAAAAAGTTCCATAATCCCAGAGCAGAAAAAAATCATGAAGTTGGCCATTTTGGTTCCACCAGACAGTTTAGGATCATTTCCACCGTTTCTCTGGAGGCCTCAAAGACCAACTTGATGAGTTTGTCTGGTTACTACCACATTTGATTCACGTATAGATGACAGATCGATCCATGATCTGACCCGTTGATCCTCACCAGGGGCGTTGACCCTGTCCCAGGTGTTTTTGGGGAGTTGGCAGGCGACACCTTGAACTGGTTGCCAGCCAATCGCAGGGCACACAGAAAGGAACAACCATCTCACTCAAAATCACACATTGGGATAATTTACAATGTTCCTTTAACCTTGGATTGGATTGGCAAATCCAATCCAATCCTTTAACCTACCATGCATGTTTTTGGAATATGGAAGTAAACCGGAGTACCCAGAGAAAACCCACACAGGCACTTTAAAAAAAACAATCACAAAACCGTGTTGTGTTGCCTGCAAGTGCGCAACAAATGATTGACACATCATAAAACATGCCACGTAGGCTTAGTCGTGCTAATGAGGTGATACTAGAGCTAATGGGGCAATCAGAGCCAGGCATAGAACATTAGAGGTAATCAGACAGTACAAAAGAAGTAATCAGATTAGTGTCAGGTAGTAGTCTACTGCTTCCCCAACCTTGGTGCAGGGATCTATCAGAGTAGAAGTCTGGCACTAGCGCTTCTGTCCATTATATAGGGCCAAAGTTACCAGGACAATTTTAGTACGCTGACTAAGCTCTTCGGATGACACATGAAATCTTTTCGTCTTCTAGGTTGCTTTTTTTTCAGGGTGTTTTCTTGCAGATTAATAAATTAGAAGCACTCCATTTTTTTCCCCAACTGATATTTTTCACGTACAATTGTGAATGCTTGGCAAAAAGTTTTTTTAAAATACAGTAAAGTTTCGTTATATCGATAGTACTGCTTATTACGATACTATTTCTATGAACTCAAGGAGAAAATTACATGCCCGCAGGATCGGATATATCGATAGTCCGGTTATATTGATATTTTTTCCGACTCCCGAGAATATCGATATAACGAGACTTTACTGTATGTATAAACTGTCCTTTTCAATTGTTTTTTTTTTTTTTTTTGGGGGGGGGGGGGGGGGGGGTCATTGCATGTAGATGTTGGCAAAGTTTATTGATTCAACCAAATGATGAGAATTCAGCCCTTTTAGTTCATAACATGGCATTTAATAGCCATGCGTATCGTGAACAGAGCCCCCAAACAGGTTTCAAGAACCCATGCAGGGAAAGTCGGCCATTTTGGTCCAAAGTGACCATTTGAAGTTCATTTCTCACGTTTCAATAACTCCCATATTTGAACGACTCACCATGATTCCTCCTCCGATTACTCCTCCCATGTATTTAATCTCCTCAGTGATCCGGGGATGTCCCTCCCGATCTTCGGCCGCATACCTGGTTTCGAGGTCGGGGAAGAAGAGCACGATGTTGCAGATGATGGAGAGCAACGCCAGGATGTAGAGGGGCACGGCGATGACCTTGGCGCACGCTCCCGTACACATGGTTGCAGGTGAAAGCACAAAATGACACAGAGGGAATTCCTCTTTCGGCTATATGATTTGTGCTACAGTTTGTGTCCTACAAAAAGGGCGGAGCTATCGGCGATAAGCGGCTGCAGCTTGATTAGACATTTTATGACCCGGACTTTACGGCATGGGAGTGAGCATGGACAGTGTTTCCATGAGGGCCATAAAAGTCAGCTTTGTTTGCTTTGTGACTATTACCTTTTCAATAATACATTACAAAGACAAAAGGTTGAGGGAGAAGAAGAGGGGAAAAAATGGTCTTATGAAAATGAAAAAAAGTCATTTTCCAGTGAATAAATTGGGCATATCAATAGAAAATATATCAGAAAATTATTTTGGATTCAAAGACGGATTTTTTTTTAAAGAAAAATGCGCATTATGCTTTAAGAAATTACTATCTTAATTACTCTAAAAATAAATAGGTTTTTAATGTTTCCCAAAAAGCCATGGCTTGCCTGATTTTACAAAAATGAAGTTATAATTTCATGTAAAAATACAATAAAAAATCCGCATGGTGCAAAATGTGGTTTGTCAAAAAGTGTAGATTTTTTTTTATTTATATTGATGCTTTTTTTTACCATATATACCGGTGTATAAGGCGCACTCCCAAGGAAATTTGGTTCTACCAGACAGTTTAGGATCATTTCCACTGTTTCTCTGGAGGCCTCAAAGACCAACTTGATGAGTTTGTCTGAGTTTGATTAGACATTTTATGACCCGGACTGAATTTGAGTTTGTCTGAATTTTTGTCAAAATGTTTCTATATATAAGGCGCACCTTCAATGAATGAAAAAAAAATCCAAATACAATATATAAATATAGAAACGTTTCCAAACATAAGGCACACCAAATCATATGGGGCTACAGTAGAGGCTGGGGTGAGGCACGACTTCTTCTACTAATGAAAATTGAGTCGGTGACTATTGACAGTATGGTTGTGAGACCTGTTGTGGCTCAGTGTTACTTCACATTAGGTCATTAAGACTTTTGGGTGCACCTTATACACCAGAAAATACTGTAATTAAGATTCTCAACCACTGAGATGCACTTTTCCTAAGAAATGAAATTGTATTTCACAAGATTACAACTACTGGTATATTTTATCAAAATGAACTTGTAATGATTACAAAATGTATGCATGTTAAAAAAAACAGTATATTACAAGAATGACAATACAAAGCATACCACATAAAAATGCAAATCCTTATAGAACTCGCTTTGAATAGTTTCACGGCATTGCACAATATGCAAAAACTGCATATCTAAGTTGCCATAGTCATTGGGAGTCGGGGTGGGGGAGCGGGCGTTTAATGTATGCGTGTGTTGTCATTTGATGGTCTTATCAGTGAATTATGGTGCGATTGGGATCTTTAGGGCGTGTCAACGTCCATACCTGACAGTTAAGATACACACAGACTGAGGTTATTAGTCTCGGTGATGTAAACAGAGCTCAGCGCCTGGTACTGCCACTCTCGACAGAAGGTCTAGGGGGGGGGGGGGGGAAAATAACATAATGATGTCATAGGGAAGAGTTTGTCAAATGACAGGTTGACAAAATCATTTTAGCCAGAGTTGACAATAAAATGTCACAGGGATAAATATGACTTGTTTTAGAATGGCGAAAAATAAAAAGATCTATAAAAAGAGAAAAATCCGGGATTACTGTAGTCATTTTATAAGATAAAATCGGTCACTATTATGAGGCAGTTGTTATAATATGAAAAGTGAAAATTATTTTTTCCCCCTCATGAAAATTCAAAATTATTTCGATGTATTTTTTTTGCAAATCACAAGTTATTTTTTAATTACACATTTTATCCTTTGATGAGGAAAAATATGAATTGACAATGTAGAAAGTTTTTACAATTGTTTCCCATAAAATGATGTTTTTTTTATGGTCGTGGCATTGTTTTCATGGGAATTTCCGATTTTATCTCAGAGATCAGTCAAATTGTTTTCCTCCAAATATTCCATATGAATTACCGCATTATTTAAATTTCCTCAGTGTAAATAACTTACAACTTGTAAGTTTGTGCAGTTTTTAAATATTGCTTCTTTTTATTGATTATGTCATAATGAAGACATCCAAACTTTTTATTAAAAGAACAATTTATTTAATGTTCCACATGGAACCATACACGTCTTGCACGAATAATACTTTATGAATAATATGCATTTTGTAGTCAATCTAAGCTTCAGGAATTTCGAAGGACGCGAAATGGGAGGCCATGACCTGGTATGATGACATCAGCGATGCGGAGAGCCTGTTGGCGGCTCGTCTCCTGCACAGCAGGGTTCAGGCTTAAGTCCCGCCACGTTTCGTCGTCGCTGCAGCAGTCGAATAGGTCCCCGGCTACTAGAATCGTACCCATCGATGTTCCTTTCACTTGGACGCTCACATCCTCTCCGCTGTGGCCTGGACTTGGAACTACACACACCTGAAACACACACATAAACACATGCACACAGGTGAGAGGTTTAGTGGTTGTATTGAATAGTACCATTATATTACATTACATTTCATTACATTAACATCCCAGCCGACCAGGCCACATCTCTTAAGTTAATGGCACACAAACGACTACATAGAGATATGCGATTTACAATTTTTTTGCAGGTCTGTTATTCAGCATCAAACAACGTCCTCAGCTCTTGCCTATCATCGTAACCCTGATATTTTTTTAGAGCCATGTCAAAATGTAGTCATGTAGCAAACTGCGCTGCCATCTTCCTCAATTATTCAAAGCAACCTTCGTTCATCGTGACTCATTCATTACCCCAACTACGCTAACAGTTAACGCATGATTCCAACATGCTTTACTGTATTACATTGGTGGTGCACAGTCACCTCCTGTACATACGGTACATCGTCATTGCGATCTACTAAAACAAGCAGACCGTAAAACACTCGAGTATAGAAGGATTAGAAAACGGATACAGTCATCGAATGTCTCTTACGTGCTCGTCTACGACGTACGCGTGACCCAGTCCCATTTTATTGGGCATATATACGTCTCCTCGACTGAGGTCATACCCCACGATGACCATTGCAGACGGGAAAAGATTAAGGTTCCCCACGTGGTCAGAATGGCCGTGAGTCCCCACGACCAAGTGAATGTCCCCAGGCTCCAGGTCCTTTCCCCGCAGGCTCTCTACGAGAAAATCCCTGCTCCAAGGCCCACCGGTGTCCACCAGAATGTTGTTTCCATCACTCGTAACGAGCGTGACGGTTCCGTCGGCTCGAAATGTTCCATCGGGTTGCGGGTGGCAGTAGCCCACTTTGAGTACCGACACCGAGTAGGGACGGCCAGGAAAGTCCAACTGAGTTTCACGGAGAAGGAATTTTTGGAAGTCAACTGAGGCCATTCTCTTCACTCAGCCATGACGTCACTACTGTCGCAAAATGTTGACGTACGGTAAACGAATTTATAGGAATATATATAAGATATAGGAACGAATACATGTTTACTAAACACCATATAGCGAATAAAAAACACGTAGCATTTTGTACATCAGGGGTGTGATATATGTTGCGCTTAAAGATATAATTTACTGTACAGACACGTCGTCAATTGATTTACCTCTGCTGCCATCTGGCGGAATCGAGATGCCATTGCCACACTGATAAATCGAACATCGTGAAGGAGCCACACTTCGGGTAGGGGAAAAAAAGATGATTTCATCAGTTATCGTTTTCGATTTATATCACGAGAACAAAGTAGAATTGTAATATTTTGTGTGTAATATTCAAACATGAGTCGTTCCTGGAACGTTGTCTCGTGAGGATGATGAAGACGAGAGACCAATTTAGAATCAGAACCATCTTTATTGCCAAGTATGTAGAACATACAAGGAATTTGTTTCCGGTAGAACACGCTGCACTAGTATCATCATCAAAAATTGCAAAGAGGTACTATACAGTTCCATTTGGGCTACTGTTCAGAGTTAATGGCTTGGGGGAAGAAGCTGTTTAAACGTCTGCTGGATTTGGTGCGCATGGATCGGTAGCTGGAAAAGGTGGTGGGCACGGTGCGGAGGGCCCAGTAGGATTTTCCGCGCCATAGTTTGGATTCTTGCAGTGTGCAAGTCCTCGAGAGTGGGTAGGGCGGTGCCAATATTTTTTTCCGCCGTCCTCACTGGCGGATTTTGTCCATTTTTGTGGCGGCCCCGAACCAAACGGTTTAGTAAGTGATGTATGTCTTCATTTTTGCACGATTAACATTTTTCATCAGATACTAATGATAATCTTAAAACTATTTCACCTATTTTTTCCCTGGCAACTCTGATACTGTATTCATGGCATTCGTACTGTTATCTCCTCCTTATTTTTAAAAATGTGTTACAAACTACAATGAGTATTAACTTTTTCTGTTTTTTATTGTAATGAAAATTAAAATAATAATAATGCATTTCATTTATAAGCGTCTTCCAAAGACACATTCCAGTCACAGGACAAGTTTATTCTGCGGGTGAGCAGCGGCAGCCAAACGCATCAAGACACCCCAACAAGAATATGTAATTTGAAGATGATAAATAATTCACTTGCGTTAAAACGTATAGTACCACTAATAAGACTACCCTTTGGTAACTATATGATATCAGTACATGGGGGAAAAACAACAAAACAAAACTAATTTGTTATCACCTAACAGACACGCAACATCATCTTCCTGTTACACTGGAAATCCAAGTTGAAGATCTTGCCGATTATCGAAGCAGCGTTTCCACATTGGCCATTCAAGTCTTGTCAAGATTTAGAACGACGCCGCTTGAGACGTTTTGGTGTAATCCTTGAAGTCTGTTTGGATGCTAAGCATGGAGCAGACTTGTTTGAATTTGCATCGAAGTTTCCCCATATCCTCTTGCAGCTTTGCAGATTTGGGGTCATCACAGCTGCAGTTTTGAATCAGATACAGAAAAGATTCAAGGGCCTTGACACGTTTTCGGAGTTTGGGTTCTGATCCATGCTGAAGAAGACATATCCATGTCACGGCAAATCCTTGATAAAAGGAAATCTCCGTGGACAGTTTAGCCCCGTGAGAGGCTCCATGTTTGCGACCAGTCTGCAGACCTTGGTAGGTCCCTTTCGCGAAGCCATCTTTGTAGCCCTCGCCACGGAATTTTTCTTCCGCCATGACAATACAATCAAATATATCGTTATTGCCGCCAGTCTCCAAAGCCATTTTCATGTCCGATGGTTTCCGTCTTCAAACTTTTCGTAATTGTGGAATTCGGCGCATGAGTGACGTAACCAAGAAGCGACTATTAAGCGTTTCCCCAACGTGCAAAAAATAGAAACTCGTCCTTTCGTAAAAAAAACGAGTGTGCTTTTTCAACAGTTAATTGTATGTTAATGTTTACTAGAATTATCTTCATAAAAATATACGTAGTCCGAAATTGTGTTTTCTCCAGACTCGTTTGTTTGCTAAAAGGAGGACTCTTTAAACTGTAACACACGCCACGTCACGTGACTTGCCCGCAAGACAATGGCGGAACAAGTCGTTTTAGAGAGAGCGTCCTCATTTATGGACCCCTTTAAAGGAGTCTTGTTGACATATTTAATACCAGAATTATGCTACGATGAATTTTTTCTCAATTTCAATTTTCTACACGGTGAGTGTCAAGTGTTGAGTGTTGTTTTGTCTGTAATAGAGACGCTCGTTTGGGTTACCGAAGTCGATGAATGCACCTGTCCAGAGATATCGTTGAACTACTGTCATTACACGGTACATTGGTGATAATTATCCTTCGAATGGCACGCTGTGTATGTTCTGTTATTCTTTTGATGTCCTTTGAAATGCATTTCCAGGCATCTGTGGTCTTGGTTCGAATATTGGAAATGATATCTTGTATTTAAAAAAAACGTGTGTTTCAGTACCATGTTTAAAGATTTTACTCAGCAAAGGCCTGGGGATCGGCATCATCCTGGGATCGGTGATGGGTAAAGCACCTTTTGTATACTTCCATGCAAATGATAACACAATGTTTTAAATACTACACCGCAACAATTTTAATAGAACCTAAAAACAGTTATTCATTGATTTCAAAACTTAATACTTATTCAACTAAAAACATGAACTAAATATCATGTGAAATTCAAGCCTTTTGAGTTTTCATTGTCCTGCCGCCCCCTCAGCCCCCCCAAAAAAAACACGAATGAATGGGTGAATTGGCAAATCCTGAATGGCTACTATGCGGAGGTTTGACCCACTTGTTGTGTTCCCCAGTAAAGCTGCCTCAGATCCTGAAAATGATCGGTGCAAATAGCGGCGAGGGCTTGAGCTTCCAATCGGTGCTCCTCGAACTTCTGGCCATTACGGGAACCATGGCCTACAGCATCGTCAAAAAGTTTCCCTTCAGGTGGGCCCTTGCTTAGGTCGTATGTTCAAAGAACCGCGGATTGTTTACGGAGATATCGTTTAATGCGTTATGGCAGCGCTTGGGGCGAGGCGCTCTTCCTTATGCTGCAGACAGTCACCATCGGATTCCTCATTCAGTACTACAGACGGAGAACCAGCATCGGTGAGACAATAACATTGCTGCTGTGAAATGTAAATTTCTCCACTGCGAGACTAATAAAGGCAAATCCAATCCAAGTTGAGATCTTTTGGGGGATGGAGGGAGGGGAAATTTGTAATTACAAATTGTTTTGGCAGGTTTCCTTTTTCTGATCGTATACTTGGTTCTGCTGGTCGTCGTGCTGTCTCCGGTCACCCCTCTGTCGGTGGTAACCACCTTACAGGCCTTCAACATGCCTGCCATCATCATCAGCAGGGTAAGCAACAAGAATATATTTTTATATAAGAGCTATTTTCTAATTTTACAATACAGCTTTATTTGATTAGTGGAAAAAATGTCCCAGAAATCAGAATATTGATCCAATTGTAAAGCTCATCGGATTATAAATTGCACTCTCAACTTTTGAGAAAATTGAATGTTTTTTTATGTGCCTTATTGTGCGGAAAATACGATACAGTAAAACATCAGTTTTCGAATGTCTCAGTTCTCAACCAATTCGTTTTTTGACCAAAAATTTCAAGTTTGTGATGCCTCGGTTTACAACTGAAAATCGGTTCTCTGAGCGCACCTGAATGCACCACTCGACTCCCCTCCGCTTCCTTATACGTCACTTCCTCGTGTCAGTTTTTATTAAAAAGCAGACTACTTAGGCTGAGATCTCTGTAAATCGGATGTTATTCTTGTCCAGCGTTTCTTTGTGAGTCGGCGTGTTTGTATTGTTCAATCTCGATTAAAAAAAAGCAAACATTGATTATAATGAGATATGTTTCGATTTTTGACCAAATTGGTTTTCGATCAGGTTTTTGGAACGGATTATGGTTGAAAACCGACGTTTGACAGTAGTTGTCAGATGGTTGCATGAATGTTTGTGTTCTTTGGGTGTCTTCCAGCTGATTCAGGCAGCTACTAACTTCCGCAACGGACATACTGGCCAGTTGTCGGCCATTTCTGTCTTCCTGTTGTTTGCTGGGTCGCTGGCGCGTATCTTCACCTCACTGCAGGTAGCGGCCATTTTGTTCGAAACGCACGACAATGCCGCTGTCGATGATTTGAGTGGAAATATTCTGATGGCCTTGTCTTGGTGTACGCGTCCGCAGGAAACGGGCGACAATCTGATGGCATTCACCTACGTCATCTCCTCGGCCTGCAACGGCATCATCGCCCTGCAAGTCCTCTACTACTGGAATAGCTCGACAGAGCGCAAGAAGAGGAAAAAGAAGAAGAAGCGAGAGTAGGCAAAATAATTCCTTCACAAACACAGAGCAACTCTCCCCCTTGAAGATATTTGGGAGAATTTTGTCAACAAACAAAGAATGCCCAAAACAAAGATGAAAATCACAAAATGACATTCCTCAACCTGAAAAAGAATTCCGAATACGATCATGAATAAAACTGTACAAATCCTGACTCACTTGCTGTCTCTTTTCTGTATCAATCAGTTCCACCGTTTTTGGAAGCGGCACGTGTTCCTCTACTGCGTGTGTTTTCTGTACCTTGCACATTGGCCTTGCTAAACCATTCTCTTATCTCTCCATGTGTCTCAAGTAGGGTGGAGTTTTATGAACGTGCCTTGATAACCCCCCCAAAAATTGTACCTATACACTTCTTTAACCCTTTCCGCGGCAGAAACGAGGGCACACATTTTCACCAAAAGTTCTTTTTTCAGTCGTGGACGAGTATACTCGTCTAAAACCTTACCTTCAAAAACCAGCTCCATAAGTCAAAGTCAGCTTTATTGTCAAGTATGCTAATATGCATGACATACAGCACAGATGAAATGAATGTCCTCTCGGATCTAGCATACAAGGCACTTATAATGTGGCTAAAAAAGACAGACAATTGACAACCGACAATACATGTAATTTCTGAATGTACAGTGAGGTAGTGTCGTATGCGAAGTGAGGTTGTGATGTGATGTAGTAATACAAAAACAAACAAACACAAAAATGGGTTGAAGTGAGGTCTTGCAGAAAAAAATGAGAAAAAAAGTCTATACTTGTCAATTTTAAGCCTTTGTGAGGCATTCTATGTGTGAAACCAGTATTCTCGCCATAGGGTAGAGCTGTGGGATTTCAAGGACTTTGTTACAAGACTTGCTCCGACAGCCGTTGTCGTAACAGTGTTGTTTGCATCCAAATTTGCATTTTTTTACGCATTTTCAAGCGTTACACCCCAAATACCTGGTAGAGACTAATCGTTTTGATGAACAACTGCGAAGGATTTACAAACTTTTCATAGCCAGCAGCAACGATAATCATATAGAACATAAAAAAGAAAAAGGAGCATCCCCCCCAAAACAATGTTGGGGAAGGGGTTTAAAAAGGAGTAATATGTAATATTTTTTGAGTGACTACAAATCCGAGGAAAATGCAATAATAAGATATGATTACAAGAAGAAAAAATGGTGCGGATGGTTGTTTGTCTCTGTGTGCCCTGTCATTGGCTGGCAACCAATTCAGGGTGTCCCCCGCTTTGTGCCCAAAGACGGCTGGGATAGGTTCCAGCAACCCCCGTTACCCTAATTAGAATAAAGGAAAATGGATGGATAGTTTAAACAAATCTTATTAAAATTTGACTTAAATTGTCAGTCTTCAGTTATGTCAACAATATTGTTCCCCAATGAATATTTTTCTCATTCTCAGGTCATCAATGATTACTATTTCTCATTGGTGTATTATACAATCATATTTCAAAAATATGTCAAAACATATTACTCATTCTCATTGCATTAATTTTTTTCATGAAAAATGTTCTTCGTAATATAGGTGGAGAAATTGTGTTTTATATTTGTTGGAAAAAATCAATTGTTTTTAACTCAAATATTTCCAAGCCAAGATCCTTCTAATATTGATCTACTATAAAAACTTATTTTACCTGTTTTATTTAAATCAACAAATACTGTTGTTATTCTTCAAATGTTCTGTTATGCTTGCGAAAGGTCTTCTCCACGAGTACCGTCTTTTCTCACATTCTGAGACGCACCTGAAAGCATTATAAATTACAGACGCTTCCCTACTTACGAACATTCAAGTTACGAACAACTGTAGATATGAACATTTTTGTAGTAACATATGTAGTATTCTCTCCAGTTGTACATATATTTTTATTGCATAGACCAAGTCGACCAACGGCGCGACCGATACAGATTTCGATAATGGTGGTACTGTGTAGAAACCCCTAAGCAAATATCGATTCACCTTAATTATCTTTTGTACCGATATAAACATAGCAGAATGGCCGGCGGGAGATGAAAAAGAGCACCGTAGTAACCGGATTATCGTAAAAACCACGAATCGTACTAAATTGAACTAATTATACATAAAAAGACTAGAAATGTGCACGGGAAATGAAAATAGTGTTGTAATAAGCAGTATTATCAATATAAACAATATCGATATAATGAGACTTTACTGTATTTTATTAAATGTTTAGTTTTCAGTACAAACCAAGGCAGGTTACTTATCCAAGCTTTAAACATACTTATATAAACCTTAAAGGACAACTGACGTCTCCGGACAAGTTGTGTCCATAATTTGTAAAATGGCTTCAAATGACTTCTACTGAGCGTATTTTACAAAGATTCCACCGCATATAGCTATATTTTACGTTTTGAGACTTGAATATTCAGGAAGTCTTGTTTTTGAGTTGGTGACGAGTCCTCACGTGACGTCAGAAAAGGACCGCCTCCTGACCGTAAAAAAGACGCATTGTAGCGTCTTTCCTTCACGTCAATGTATTTTGCTGTACTGTTTTTTTTGAAACCCTTGTGTTACATCCAAAAGCCGCCAGCAGAGGGAGTCCAAGCTCCATGCAAGGAATGTATCAGCCTGTGGAAACAGGCTGATTCATTCCTCACAGGAGCTGGTCGCCATTTTTCTGCCTCTTTTGTGGGACGTTACATTGCAGTCCAGATGCCTCAAAATGACACGGAAGGACTTCTTTAATCAATTCGAAACATGTATGCTTTCCTCTTCAGAACTATTTGAATTATATTCATAACTGGATGTGTAACAAGAAAGCATATTCTACGAATCTAAAGCCATTTTTTTGAATTCTGCAGCAATGCAAGATGTCTTGGCGTGACGTCACGAACTGGGGGCGGGACTTTCTGAAAATGCCCAATTCGCAGCTCAATTTTTTGCAGATTTTGGACACTTTAACTCATTTTTATTGGTGTTTTGCATTTGACTAAAAATATCATACTGCGTGTTTTGGGTATTTTAGATGCTATAAAACGTTTTTGTGATGTCAGTTAAAAAACAAAAAAGTGACGCCGGTTGCCCTTAAAACATACATTCAATACAAAATATAGCACTGAAGCAACTCATGAACAAATTCACCTTACGAACAACCGTTTGGAATGTATCTCATTCGTAAGTTGGAGAACATCTATACTAAAAAGCCGACAATGCACTTTCAAATCCGATGCACCTTATATGTGGATCAATGATCTGATTTTTAATTTTGAATGTTCTGTAAAATTATTTTTTTATAGCTGCAGCGGTAGTGAAAGCACAATATCAATAAAGCAGTATTGTATTGTCGTCCCTTCAGTGTAGCTCCATCTAGTGAATGCATGAAGCAACCACATCCACTCTTGTCACTTCTATTCTGTGCGCCATATAATGCGGTGCGCCCTATTGATCAAAACCGTTTTAAAATAGGCCATTCATTCAAGGTGCATCAAATACGGTAAATTGTTGTATTAAAATCGGAAGTGGTTGAATTTTCAAAACAATGAAAATTTCCATACAAAATTTCTCATTTGTCTTCGGACTGTACAAATACAGTGGACATAGCAAGTGCATGTTGACTGTTTACAATGTAACTTAAACTCCAATGAGCATGTGAGTGATAAAGTCTCCTGAACTTTGAAATGTTCGATACTTGAAAGAGAGGAGAAATGGCGGAGGTCACCCTTTTGCATAAAGGAACTTCTTGGCTGGATCCTTTCGAGGGACTTTTGTTGGAGTATTCGTTGCCGCAGTCATGCACCGACGCTTTTTTCTTGCGCTTCCACTTCACGGACGGTGAGTATGCGCTCCTCGACTCAGCCTTCTTTCCACGCGGTGCGAAGGTGCCTTGACAAGACGGCGAGCAACGGAAATGTCTTGGTGTAATGATTGACGTGCCACACCGGTGTGATGACTGCAACAAGATCTCTGTGAGAATCAGGAAATCAACTGGAAACAAATTGAATTTCCATGTTCTTCCTAATGTACACATGAGCTTCAGGGGTGTCTGAATGAAATACACCGCAGCCCTAAATCCTTTATATTTTTTTTCTTACAAAATCTCATGACTTTAGATGAAACATCCCTTTGACTGAGGAAGATCTAAACCAGTTTCCCCCTATACCTAAACTGCAAATATTACCTGGTTCTCTCCCTTTTAGGACCATGTCTGAAGATCCTGCTCAGCAAATGCCTGGGTACCGTCATCATCCTGGGGTCAATGTTGGGTATGAGGCTGCTTCACTTCTTTTTGCTCTTTTAATCAGAGTGGGCAAGTTTTGTGGGCCATGTGCCACATTTGAGTTTTAACTCAGACAAGGTAAATGTGCCAAGTAGTTTAGTTGATACATAAATGCATACTGAGTTCTTTAAAAATATTTCATCAATCTTGAAAAAGAAAGTGATGTCAATTTATTTGCGTCACTGCTTCCTATTTCACAAATCAACAATTGAACGTCAAATGGAATAAACAATGTTATAACTCATTCACTGCCATTCACGAATTTATTCGAGAATTGAAAATATGACGTAGAGCGCCATTCCTGAATTAGTTCGGGTTTGGTTTTTTCTTGCTTGGGTGCCGATAAAGCGCTGGCAAGACTTCAGGCAATGTTTTTTCTCTTCCACAAGGGGCAGTATTTCCCCCTTTTTTCCATGTTAGCACTTTGTTCCAGCTTCAGCTGTTGTTACAGCACTATATAAACCAATGTGTATTTATTGCATTGTATTTTGGACAGCCGCCCTCATTTCAAGCTCATATAACTCCGGACCCATGTAATTTAGGAATTAACTATTTATAATAATAATAATAATAATAATAATAATAATACATTTCATTCATATGCGCCTTTCAAAACTCTCACTGATGAAAGAAGAGAGTTTAAGGTTTCTTACGCTGCATTGAATGTTTATGTAGTCCTAAAACTCAATATTCTGCGGGTCCTGGAATTTGAGTGACAATGAAAAAAACTGTCATGGAGTGGACAACATTTCAAGGTAGTATAACTCCAGACCCCTGTAATTTAGGAATTAACTCGTTTTTTTTTCTGAAGAGAGTTTAAAGGACAACCAACACCATTTTGTCTCCTAACTGACATCAGAAAAACGTTTTATAACATCTAAACTACCCAAAACGAGGAGGCTGATATTTTTAGTCACATGCAAAACCCCAATAAAAATGACTTAAACTGTCCCAAAACTGCCACAAATGAGCTAGAAACTAGGGAGATTCAGAAGGTCCCGCCCCCTTGTTTGTGACGTCACTATGGGTCACATAATGCCTTGCTCCAGAATGAAAACAATGGCTTCAGAGAGTTCAGATTCGGAGAAGATGCTTTCTTGTTACTCATCCAGTTATGAATATGATTCAAACAGTTCTGAAGAAGAAAGCATAAATGTTTGCAATCGATTAAAGAAGTCCTTCTGTATCAATTCGAGCCGTCTGCAAGCGATGAAACCGGTAAAGACGTGGACTCTGATGTAGCGCCCAGAAAATGCACAAGATGGCGCACAAGATGGCGCACAAGATGGCGCACAAGCTGCGTTTTGTCCAGTATATGAAATGGGCTTATTTGTCCGCTGCGAATTTGTGTAAACTTATACCTTCTTTATGCGTGTTACCGCAATTGGCTGCGACACACAACGATTCACCATCGCATTATTTCTGTAGTTTTCCTTCTAATTTCGCAATCAACGCGGTGTATTCAGACAAAAAAAGAGTAGCCAAAATGCATTGTGTCTCGCTTTCTCGGTCAGAGCTGTTCCGAATGTGACGTCACTTCGGGCATCGTCATTAACTCGAAAACAAGACTTCCGGAATATTCAGTGCAAGTCTTAAAACGTAAAATATAGCTACAGTAAAGTCTCGTTATATCGATATCGGATATATCGATAGTCCCGGTTATATCGATACTATTTCTATGCACGCACGGAGAAAATTACATGCAAACAGGGTCGGATATATCGATAGTCCCGGTTATATCGATATTTTTTCGGACTCCCTTGAATATCGATATAACGAGACTTTACTGTATATGCGGTGGAATCTTTGTAAAATGCGCTCAGTAGAAGTCATTTGAAGTGATTTTACAAATTATGGACGCAACTTGTTCAGAGGCGTCGGTTGTCCTTTAAGGTTTAAACTCAATATTCTATGGGTCCTGCAATTTGAGTGATTAAAAACCCTGGCACTAGAGTGGACACATTTTTACACATATGGCAGAGAATGAGTTAAAATCCACATAAAGCCATTGATTTTTTAATGTAGTTTATCATTTGACTGTGTGTCTTCCAGTGAAGCTGCCTCAGATCGTGAAACTAATAAGCGCCAAGAACGCCGAAGGAGTCAGCTTCCTCTCACTGCTCGGCGAACTGCTTGCCATAACGGGTTCGCTGGCCTACAGCGTGGCCCACAGTTTCCCGTTCAGGTAAGGCCTACGACGACATCACGACTGAGCCCCCCGGAAATTGGAAATGGACTCACTTTGTCCGCCTCACGTGCGTTTCGGCAGCGCGTGGGGCGAGGCCCTCTTCGTTATGCTCCAGACGATCACCATCGGTTTTCTCATTCAACATTATGGAAGGAGAACCTGCCGAGGTGAGACTCTGTAAACTCCAAATTTGGGAGATTATTTTTCTCTTTTTCCTCAATGCAATGGAAGCGGTGATCGGTTGAGTGAACGCTGGCGCGTGTGGCTGCCGCTGCTCACCCGCAGAAAAAATATCCTGTGACTGTAAAGTGTCCTGGAGAGTTTTGAAAGGCGCTTATAAATGAAATGTATTATTATTATGATGATGATGATTATTATTTTTATTAAGTGTAAGAGATTTCGTTCATTTTGAACGTTCGATAGTCTACATCAGGGGTCAGGAACCTATGGCTCGCGAGCCATATATGGCTCTTTTGATGATTGCGTCTGGCTCGCCAATAAAACTAAAGACATATTATCGCTTTTTCGTCTTTATATTTCCTTTGGGCGGCAGTTGGCGGAAAGCGCAATTTTGATTGGATGATATTGACCTAGGTGGCTGTTGATGTCGAAACAGGTCAACACCCCCTTTTAAATAAGCCTGATGAGTAAAAGAAATGAGGAGTATGGTACACTTCAGGTTGAATGGATCGTAGGATTCACCTTTGTGGAGAAAAAAAAAGGTTCTGCCGTGATTCTAATTTGCAATGAAACAATACCATGAATGAAACAGTTGAATATCAGTGGCACTTTGACAAGCCCCATGCTAACGTTAGCATAAATATACTTCTGTGAGATACTGCAGAAAGCAAGCATGCAAGCTAATGAGCAGTGTGCAGGCTAGCTAGCAGTAGCTTTGCCTATGGACCAGGAAAGTTGACTTTCATTCCCATCGTTTGGCTGGATTTTTTTTTTACCAATCATGAGGAATGGAAAACTATTCATATTAGTGGTGAGTAATATCACAGTTATTTTAAATAATACATTCTGAAATTTTTAATAATAATAATAATAATAATAATAATAATAATAATAATAATAATAATAATAATAATAATAATAATAATAAAAATGGAGTGGTTAGCACACCGGCTTCACAGTGCATTGGTTGCCGGTTCGTGTCCCGGTCCGGCCTCCCTGTGTGGAGTTTGCATGTTCTCCCCGGGCCCGCGTGGGTTTACTCCGGGTCCTCCGGTTTCCTCCAACACTCCATAAACATGCATGGCAGGCAGATTGACTACTCCAAATTGTCCTTTGGTGTGAGAATGACTGTTGTATGTCTTTGTGTACCCTGTGATTGGCTGGCAACCAATTCAGGCTATCCCCCGCCTCGTGCCCGAAGACAGCTAAGATGGGCTCCAGCACCCCCCGCGACCCTAATGAGGAATAAGCGGTATGGAAAATGGATAGATAATAATAATACATTTAATTTCTAAGCGCCTTTCTAAACTCTCAAGGACACTTTCCAGTCACAGGATTTTTTTGTGCGAGTGAGCAGCGCATTTTGTTGAAATCATGTGCGTGCGTGCGTGTGTGTGTGTGTGTGTGTGTGTGTGTGTGTGTGTGTGTGTGTGTGTGTGTGTGTGTGTGTGTGTGTGTGTGTGTGTGTGTGTGTGTGTGGCTCTAACTGAAAAACATACATTTCTAAATATTTTACTTTTATGGCTCTCTTAGTCAAAAAGGTTCCTGACCCCTGGTCTACATCTCTGTGGCGTGTTAACCGTCTTGTCACCCCAAACTAAGATTCGTCTTATCGTTCACAACTCACGCAATTCTTAACAGTGTTTTTACAATTTTATTTTTGCTCAAAAAAGTTTTTTCAAATGTGCCCATTGTGGGACTGTTAAAAGGCTTTCTGATTCTGAAATGATATTACACTTATGATCAGCAAATATTGATCATTCTACTCAAAATACCTGAAAATACTAAAAGTCAGGAGGGATACTACCTGAAGAAAAAAAAACAGAATTCATAATGCTCTCTTTTTCATCTGTCTTTTTCGCGTTTTCTGTCTTTCTATCTATCAACCTCCAGTGTATCTTTTAAAATAAAGTGGTGCTGTGCTGCCCTCTGTTGGTCATCTTCATATTGCGTTTAGGCGTCCTGTTGGTGCTGCTCTACTTCGGTGTGCTGGCATTCCTGCTGTCTCCACTGGCCCCTGCGTCCTTGCTCACCGTCATGCAGGCCTCCAACATGCCCGCCATCATCGTCAGCAGGGTAGAGCAAAACATTCCTCAAATATTTACCTGTAGTACTTTTTTGAAAGTAATATGTGGTCAATCATATTTGCAGGTGATTCAGGCAGCCACTAACTTTTCCAACGGACACACAGGCCAGTTGTCCGCTGTTACTGTCACCATATTGTTTGCCGGCTCACTCGTACGCATCTTCACCTCAGTACAGGTACATGCAACAATAAATAAAAAAGGGCAGTAAAAAATCTGGTGCCAGCGCAACCAAGCCATGTCTTCCATCTAGTGGTGAATGGTGATATTACAACTTAAATCTATACAGTTGAATTCCAATGTGAACTTAAATAATCATTATGTTTTACATAAATGACATTTTTCAACAATATTTTTGGGGGGCTTCCTCTTTATTATTTATGATGCCATATTTAGGAGATAATCGATCACTGATCATTATATCCTCAAATGATTTTTTGGGGGGGTTTTGAATCATGACCCTTGCATCCTCAGGAAACAGGCGATACCCTGCTGGTGGTCACATATGTGGTGTCAGTAGCCTGCAACGGTCTGGTTGTCGTGCAGGTGCTCTACTACTGGAAGGCCACCGAGAAGTTTCTACAAGAACAACGGGCGCTTAGCCAGTCGTAGATGCTGCCCTACTCCCAAGTGATCAACGCCTGACCTTGAAAAAATCTGTATGAAGGTCTGTAAATGCTTCTTATCTGGGGACTTGGATCACACACCACTATTTGGTGCAGATGATCAGTTTGGTGGACTCGCGGCAGAGGAGATAGACGCCATCTTACAGTCGACCGAAGGTAGTATAGTATGGATAACGATGAGAAGGTGTCCCGGAACATCAAGAGATGGCCAGTGTGCTCAGTGACGAAGTGGCGGAGATTCGGGGGAGGAGCTCCCGAAGGCCATTGAGACTTAGTAACGCGTTTGTCAAGGATGAATATGATATGTCGAATCTACTAATTAGGAATAGACAATTTGTTCATGAGAAAGTTTCCTAATTACATACAGATCCATTTGGTTCTCTGTTCTTACTTTTTGTAGACAATCCTTGTTTTGTTGAACTTGAAATTGTCGCGGTTTGCAAGGTGGTGATGGCAGGTGTGGATCCCAAAAAGCAGGCAGGAGGGAGCAGCAGTTTGTATTTGAGAAATTGTATTAAAATTAAGTCAACAGGAACAAAAATCTAAAACATTAAAATACAATGACCCGACGCCAAATGGTCGTGCCGGGAGTCCTTTTGACTGCCACTGATTGGAACGACCAGCATCTGCGAGGCTGCAGGCATAGCTGACAGCGCTACCCGTTGGTTGCCTATTCGAACGTGGCAGTCTGCCACTGATCGGGACGACCAGCACCTGTGCAGGTGCAGGCGGGGCCGACAGCGCCACCCGTTGGTCACCAACCAGATCATGACAGAAATGTACAAAATATCCAACAAAGGACTGCACGGCAACAACCCACCAACACCCACAAAAATAAATAAATAAACAAATAAATAACTAAATAAATAAATAAATAAATAAATAAAAAATGGGATGTGTTAATAGTTTCAAATATAATTTTAAAAATAGGTTTTGGTTTTAACTCACTCACTGCCATTCACAAATTTATTCAGGAATTGAAAATATGACGTAGAGCGTCATACCCGAATTTGTTCGGGTTATGTTTTCATGCTTGGGTGGCGATAAAGCGCTGGCCGTGGCCTCTGGCAATATTTTTTCTTTCCACAAGGGGGCAGCATTTCCCTTTTTTCCATGTTAGTGCTTTATTCCAGCTTCAGCTGTTGTTATAGCCCTAAGCAAACAGATATGTATGTATTGCATTGTATTTTGGACAGCCGCCCTCATTTCAAGCTCATATAACTCCAGACCCATGTAATTTAGGAATTAACTATTTTTTATAATAATAATAATAATAATAATAATAATAATAATAATAATAATAATAATTTCATTCAGATGCGCCTTTCAAAATTCTCACTGATGAAAGAAGAGAGTTTAAGGTTTCTTACGCTGCATTGAATGTTTATGTAGTCCTAAAACTCAATCTTCTGGAGGTCCTGGAATTTGAGTGACAATGAAAAAAACTGTCATGGAGTGGAGACATTTTTTTAAATGAAATGTATTGTTATTATAGAAGTGTGTGTGTGTGGGTGTGTTCTCGTTTTTTGCACACCCTCCTCGCACTCCCGGTCCCCGCCATGGATGAAAAACATGTATGCGTGTGTGTGTACCATGGCAGTTTAGCAAGCAGTTCACTTCACATTCAACGGTTGCGACCGTCGACGTGTTGGACAAAATAAGCAGGCCATCATTTCTATCTCATACATTGGACACGTACAATACCACCTGTAACTATTTGCCAATCTTGATTATTACTGACTAAAATGTGGACAACTACTGCTTAACACACACGCACACAAACACACACACAAATAGCTCTTTGTATCAAACTTCTAAGTCAGCTTCAGCGCTTCCATGGCAACCACTTGTTGAAGCCTCGCTGCCTGTTGCTAGGTGATTGGAGCTACTGGACCAGAAAATCCCTCCATTGACACACACACACACACACACACACACACACACACACACACACACACACACACACACACACACACACACACACACACACACACACACACACGCGCGCGCGCGCGCGCGCACACACGCACACACACAAACACGCTCACACAAACTCCCAAGCAGTTCGCCCTCCCACCTCCCACCCTCATGGACTCCAGCCAAAACAACACTGCCATTTATCATTAATTTGACATGATTTTTAATTAATTCCAGCCACCAACATACGCCAGAACATTTCTACATGTGGGACGAGTGTGAAAAGGATTACAAAAGTTGAAGATTTCAAACTTTTGTGGTGTCTCAAACACAACAGTAAAATGGGTCAGATTTTCTCTCGTGACATCTGCAATGAAATGTCATTTTATTTTTGGAGTCGTGTTCATCCTCTTATTTCTCTTATTTGTTTGAATTGGAATCATCTGACTTTCAACATCAAATCAGGAATTACACAGTTTCCCACCCCCCAAAAAATACATTTATCGCTCAAAACTCGACACAAAACCCACAAAAAAAACTTTTTAACGAAGCTTTTGCTCAGCTTTCAAAACGTCAAACTCCATCGGGGAAGTTTGGAACACTTTTGCCTGGTAAATTTTAAATTGATTATAGAAGCCCCTCATCTCCCCCTCGATTCCCCCCACTCTTTCCGACCTCTTTCCCCTCCCCTCGCCGACCGATTAGCTAGTGCAAGGGTTCTGGTCCATTTCCATGAGAAAGGCGGCGGTCGGTGAAAGGGTTAAGCCTGTGAGGACCAAGCAAAGCAGAAAGCAGCACTCATTTTCTGCACAGTGGGGGGGCTGGGAGATGGGAACAAAGACGCCCGAGGGAGGAGCGGAGGCTGCGGCTTTACTATATGCACCTGCGTGCTGAAAGGCGGCGGACAATGCGCCCCCGAAACGGCCAATTACGCGCGGCACATCCACGACGTCGTGTCTGTTTGTGTGTGTGTTTGTGTGTATGCGCGCGCGTGTGTGTCGGTTTGGGGGAGAAAGTGAATTTTAAAGAGGACAAAGATAAGAAAGTAAAGCTTTCAATCATCTCCCCGCCCCCTTCAGCCTCAACTCGCCGACATGTTCCCATGCAGTCAAGCCAATGAATGATACGTCATCATCGATGTATCGGCATGACGTCATGTTTAAAGTGACATGACATGGACATGTGGTCAAAAATGTTGTTACCGTTCTATTCGGGAAAGAAAACCCCACAGCCGTCACGGAAATAACTTGAATCTGTATTTAATTGAAATTAAACTAATGAAAATCAAACAGTGCTGTTGGATTATGGTTTTACAGAAATATAGAATACAGAAAATAACAGAGTCATGCCTCCATATGGAAACAACACAACAAATACTGTATTTACAATTCATTCCAATACCATAGAATAATATATCAATTTAAAAATACATTTGCCATTGACTGTAAGTAAACACGAATATTGAAAATAGGAAAAAAAATCGACAGTAACACTAAAGCATTAGTGTGAACAAAATGAGTCATTTCACATTTAACATCTAGTGTGCGTGAAAAAAAACTGCCAACGAACACAATACAACTTTGAACATCACATACAAAATTAAAACTTTGCAAATAGTTAATGTGCTTTCTTCCCTGAGAAATGGGAGTCCATTTGCAACCTCACACCATTTCAAAATACGGCACCACTTCCGGGAGTGGGCGTGACCAGGAAGTGATGGATATCGGCAGTGCCATTCATTACCGGTTGGAAGTTGGCGCCGTCTTGTGACCAGTGATGTGAACAGCCGTGATGCAGTTTTTACAATTAAAAAGACCTCCCCCAGAAAAGCATAAAAGGAAAACGTTTTGAATAAAACCTGTCCTTTCCTTAAAATTACATCCTAATTTTTGTTACTATTAATTCCTTTCGTTAACTACATAATTTGCTGTCAAACACCTTGCCACGTTTTTGAAATCCCTTACTGCACACTAAAAATGTTGCTATACGATCATTAGGAAAAATGCCCCTCTCCAATTTTCAAAAAATGCTGTTATAAGCATTGCATATTATTTGCTTTTTAAACACCTTACCGTACGTTATTCTACTACAAGTGAAAAATAAAATTGTCACTCAATGCAAAAAGTCAGGAAGCAGAGCTGGAGGTATCAGAGCTGAAGATGTTGAGTTTTTTTTGGGGAGTGACCAGGTTGGATAGGATCAGGAATGAGTACATTAGAGGGACAACTCATATGAGAGGCTTTGGAGAGAAAGTCAGAGAGGCCAGACTGAGATGGTTTGGACATGTCCAGAGGAGAGAGAGTGAGTGTATGGGGAGAAGGATGCTGAGCCTTGAACTTCCAGGCAGGAGACCGAGAGGAAGACCGAAGAGGAGGTTTATGGATGTGGTCAAAGAGGATATGAAGGTAGCTGGTGTGAGAGAAGAGGATGCACAAAACCGGGATAGATGGAGGACATTGATTCGCTGTGGCAACCCCTGAAGGGAAAAGTCGAAAAAGACTCAATGCTTCACTCCAGACTACATGTAAAGATACCAAGCTACACTAATGTGCCAATATCCATATTAATAGGTAAATTTACTGTATATGAATAAAGACACTGACTCTTGCTTTTTATTAATAGTCATGAAAGTCATAAAGATTTTTTAATCAAAAAAAAAACATGAAGACTCTTAGTATAAGAGTCTAAAATGTGTACATTATTTACAAGAAAGCTAGAAACAACTGAATCGCAGAATGGTTTTGACAGAATGATAAAAAAAAGTTAAAATATAAACATTCACACATCACATTAAAAAATATGTACAGTATATCATTAGTAATGGATGGAGATGTAAACCAAATTCAGGTCCATAGCAGCATCTACGTACTTTACAATATATACAAGCATGCATGTGTTTATGGTGGCCACTGGTTTGAGGGAAACTTTTGAAATATACTTTTTCTCAATAATGATTCACAACCTAGTGATAAAATTTCACTTGTGTGGAAAAAAAGTCATGTCATAAGGAACTCTCTCTCTTCCACTCAATGACAGTAGTTCAAGTTAACTTGTTATCAATTTGCATTCGTACAACTGGAAGTCATATTGACGAGTAAAATGATTATTTTCACTACGCATAAGATAGTGACAATCGATTGTGTCCAATGAGATTTAAAAAAAGAAATCTCACGAGGAGATTGGTTGTGACTCCTTTGAAAAGCAACTCAGCGGGCCATATGTAAGGTTAAACAGCAAAATTACCAGGATACAATATCTTTAAACATTGAATCTAATCGACAGGCATGGGGAGGGGGTGAAGGCAAAAAAAGTGCTTCGCTGCCCCTGACATAAAGCTACTTAAAATGCAGCGTATGCAAACTCATCTAATTTGTATTTTTAAAATAGAAAATAAACTAAAAGAGTATTAAAAACAATGAACAATACAGAACGAATACACCCAAAGGAGTGAGTGCAGATTGTCCCGTGTCGTTCGACTAGATGTGTGTTAGGGGTACAGTGCCGCTGAGGTAGTGCTGCTGGACGCCGCCGTAGCCCCTGGGAGCGGTTCCCCCCGCCGGATCGCTGCCGTCACCGCCCCCTGGGATGTACATGCTGATCATGTCCCGCAGGTCACCCTGCAGGGGGCCCCGGTGATGGGTGGGCGTCGGAGGCGAGTGGGACATGGGCTCTGCTTTCACCATGGACATGGGCACCGGGCTGGGCTGCTGGGGACTGCTGCTGTACGTCATTGGGCTGTAAGGATTTTGGCGACAAGAGTTAGCACAGCGGATAAAAGCAAAAACAAACAAAAAAAAGGATACATATATGTATATACTTTTTTATCCTTTTTTATGTATGAATGCTCTGGTTGTAAGCGTGGCTGCTCCATGTGTGAAAGAAGATGCAGCAAGCTCATTTACACTTGCCTGTCGATGGCATTTTAAATTAATTATAAAGTATATATTAAGGGCAAACCTATGAATTAGCGGAGTCTGTATTTGCACACAAATATTTTAAGTGTGAACATAAACGCATGTAAATATGCATTTTAAAAATCGATACAACACACACTTAATAGCAGAAACAGCTATACATATTTGTAAGGATGTATTTTTGCCTCTGAAAATTTATTTATATGGAATAGATATTTTGTTGAACATAATATTTAGTCAGCTGCCAAAAGTTCATCCATGAAACTTCTGTCTCAAACAAAATTGTCTACAAAACAAAATTTTAGTCAATCTGATGCATGTTTGGGTTGTTTATTTATTTTTTAAAGAAGCTCCCTTTTTTCTCTCAAAGTAATCCAAAAAGTTAAGGTAAATTTTGTCAGTCAAATTTAACCAAAATTGTGTTTATTTTGACCCAGCAATTAAAACGCTCTTATATAGGGCCTTCAACAAAGATGCATCCATGTGTTCTGTCATAACGCTTAGTATTTAGTTTCACCATTGAACAATGCACTTGATTAGGTATGAGGCATTTATGGGCAGACTTCTTTACATACACAAATGCATTTTTTTCATTTGTCCGTACCTTACACTATACATTTACTCAAATGCAGAGAATATTGCGTATTTATTAGGGGTAAGGCGTTGAGGTTGCACTGTGGAATTGTGGGTAAAAGACCACACATGGATCAGAGTATTCCTGATCAACATTCCGGACACGGGTGAAGATGAAAATGGTGCATTCAGAACATATAGGTGAATACAATTGTTTCTGATGTGCATTGATGCAGTGTAAAAAAAATTGGAAAATGTTTCAAATTTCAAGACTAATATTTGTGCAAAAGTTTCTCCACAGCGACTCCAGACAGGTGCTTAGTTGAATAGGAGTGCATATCCAGTGTATTGGTTTTGAATCTAAATATATAATATTGCTCCCATTTTATTTCTTATGTGTATTAACCATTATTCCAGACTTGACATTGTAGGTAATATTTTGTTGTCTTTTTTGAAGATGTTTATTAACCGATTGAAAGAAAACAAAGTGTGTTGAAAAGTAAGAAATACATATATAAAAGACTCACCTCAAAACGTTTTTAAGTGAAAATCAGTGTTGGAGTTTAGGAGACCATATTTTTAGTTTTAGCTTTTTTTTAACTAATGTACGATCAGAATAAAAATAAAATGTAAGTATTTTATTGCACTTTTTACAAATCGTATTCATGTTATTAAAACATTTTTAAATCACAAGCCCAAAAGACTTTTCTTTCAACATTGACGCTTTTTAGAAAATGTGATGAAGTTGGTGTTGAGCCGCACCTGTAGGAGTTGTTTCCGTTCATGTAAGTCTGGGCGGCGGTCATGGCGGGGGGGTACTGGAGGGCCGACAGGTCGTACCGGTGCAGTTGCTGCGTGTAGCCGAGCGCCTCGCCCTGCATGCCCGGGTAGCCGCCCGCGGGACCCCAAGCGTAACTCTCCATCCGGGGACTGGCGCCCTGTCCCTGGGCCGTCACCAGTAAGTTTCCGGCGACCAGCGGGTACTTGGGCACCTGCACCGCGTCCTTCTTGAGCGCCGGTTTGCTCTTACGCCGAGGCTTGTACTTGTAGTCCGGGTACTCCTTCATGTGCACGGCCCGCAGCCGCTTGGCCTCGTCGATAAACGGCCGCTTCTCGGCGTCGCTCAGCAGCTTCCACTCGGCGCCCAGACGCTTGCTGATCTCGGAGTTGTGCATTTTGGGGTTCTCTTGGGCCATTTTGCGTCTTTGACCGCGGGACCACACCATGAAGGCGTTCATGGGCCGCTTGACTTTATCCATGGGGTCGACCCCGCCGGGGGCCTGCAAGGCGCTTTTGGAGCCCGGGTGAGGCAGGCCGTTGCCCGCAGTCATGCTGCCCGGAGGGGCCGGTGACATCCCCTGCGCCGCGTGGTGCATTGGCTGACCGCCGGGCTTCAACTCGTGTTCCATCATGCTGTACATGTTCCACGCTCAAACTGAAGGTTCGAGTCGAGCTATTTTTCGCCTCTCGCGGTGTCGCCGCGCACCTGGCCGGCAAAGTCCACCTGGTGTTCCCGCTACTTGCGCGGGAGCACCGGGTGAACCGAGTTGACTAATGAGCCTCGGCGTGTACCGGGAAGCCGTTTTCCTCAAGTCCGGCAACAACAAAAACAAAAAAAAAACAACACGGAGTGTGTTTTGTCCGGTTCTTTTTAAGCATAAACGCTTCGAAGAGAAAAATAAACACGTAAATAAACAAAACACTAGCCTCTCTTGGCCGCAACTAGTTATTCTGAACCACTTGTTGTTCGAGCGCACACTCCCAATTCAAACTCAACTTGCACCCGCTCTCCTCGCCTCCCCCTCAGTGCCTTTCTTCAACCGGCCTGCAGCCGACCAATCAGGAGTGAGTGCGCCTATTAGCATCTCAAAGACGTTTTAGGGCGAAAGGCGAGCGAGCCGGTATCTTAATAAGGGAAAAACGAGGAGAGTTGCACAAGTTCCACTTAAAAAAAAAAACAGTACGTTATTCTTCCATAACTAAGATCAAGATTTTCTTTAAACTGGAAAACAAGGTTGGCAGATGTATGTAGTCTGTGGAGAGACAAGGATGTTTGAACTTTTTCTTCCAAGGACCGTAATACAGAAAACTATTCTATCTTCACCATACCCAGAGGAACCTTGAGATACAAGCAAACAGCCAATTTATTTATTTATGCCTTGAGATGCAAGAACAGGCGTATGATGCGACTGAAGTATGGTGGTGGTCGATTGGCAACTTGTCAAAAATTTTACTCTAAAACTAAATATGAAACGAAGAGAATTACTCACTGTCTTAATTCATTCACTGCCAGACGACGTGTAAAAACGTATTCACTGCAGTGCCAGGGTTTTTGTCATTGTCACTCAAATTCCAGGACCCATGGAATATTTAGTTTTAGAACTACGTAAACATTCAATGCAGGGTAAGAAACCTTACACATTTCTTTCACGAGAAGAAAAGAGTTTATGTCAAGCCTATTTGATTCTAGGGTTATCTGCAGTGGAAGTGGGGGCGGCTGCACAAAAGGAAAATGCTGCCCCAACATGGAAGGGAAAAAACATTGCCAGAGGTCTGAGCAGTGCTCCCGAACAAATTCAGGAATGGTGCTCCACGTCATATTTTCAATTCCCAAATAAATTTGGGAATGGCAGTGAATGAGTTAATGTCTCCCATCGGAACGCTTACTCATAATTGAAAACACAATTGAGAAGCTATTGAATAGCTTAGCAATTGATATTTCAGAGAGAAACAATATAAAAAATATACAAGCATATATTCTTTATTCTCTGACAAAAATGACAATAAGTACAGTGATACCTCAGTTTACGAACCTTGGCTTACAAACTTTTCGATTTAAGAACGTTACATTTATGAAAATTTTACCTTGCCATATGAACTTTTTTCATACACGGACCTGCCTCAATGAGTGATGAGTCGTTCGCGAACGAGCCCGTTATTCTAACAACAAAATGGCAGCCGACTGTTTTTGTCCCACCCCCAGTCTTCGGTTAAAGCCATGTGATTGGTCAAGAACGCAGCAATGGGGGGGGGGGGGTTAAACATTAAAGAGACAGGCAGACGACAGTGAGAGTTTCAACTTTGATAGTTCAAAGGCAGTGTAGACTGCAAAGTTAAAATATCCCATCAATCAGGCTCCACAAACAACCTGCACAAGCCATCTGTACACTTGATGCAAAAAGCTATCAATCCAGCTGAACAGAACACAATTGATGAGGAACTAGATACAATTATAGAGAAACCACCTACAAGGGATCATTCCTCAAGATGGTGAAAGAAGAAGGCTACGTTCCTCATCAAGTGTTTAATAATAATACATTTTATTTCAAGCGCCTTTCAAAACACCCAAGGACACTTTACAATAAAAACAATAAAAACAATAATGCTGATGAAACCGGCCACTCATTCCATCAATCCATCAATGACTATCACAACGGTAAATAAAATGACTTTACTATACAGTACAGTTTATTTCTTTAATTATAATACCATAGCACAATTATTATACATAAAATAAGGTATATTTTGTGTTGTTTTAAGGCTTAGAAAATTAGAAAGTAGAAAATTATGCTTTATGGGAACCTGGGAACGGATTATTCTCAGTTTAATGCTTTCCTATGGGAAATTAACTTTTGGGATACACACTTTTCGCCTTACACACTCTGTCTGGGAACCAACTAAGTTCATAAGCCAAGGTATCACTGTACTAGATCTTACCTAGTTGGGGCACTAAAATAAACAAATATAGGAAAAATACATGTGAAATAAAAAAAACTAATAATTGCAAAGACACAAAGGTTACACCACATGTAATTACAAACTGTTCGGGACAAATTACTGAATACATGGAAAAGGTTGAAGTGCAAAATATGAAATTTTATATAAAAATAGGTCACAGAATTCATGTGAAAGGAAACCTCAACAATACATGGAAAATATTTTTAAATGCATTTATATAATGAAGAAATACACAGTTAATGTTGTTTGTACTACTGTGACTGTCAGGAATTGTGAAGCAAGCTTTTTCTGCCCCCTGGTGGCACGTCTTTACTGGATCCTTCAAAAACAAAATAAATAAAACTAATAAAAGAAGTTCAAAATTCTCCCAGTTCCTTCAATATGGATGTGGTGTCACATGACTTGCTTTTGCCTTAATAGGGTGACTCCTGACTCCCACGTTACGGAACTTATCGGGTTGTTTTGAGGGGACAGCGGTGGGGGTTTGGGATGTTGATGGAAAGGAGGGGAAATGTGAAGGAACAGAAATGAAGTGGGGATGAAATCAATAAGTAAGGATGGTCGTGATGGAGGCCGAAATGGAGGAGGGATGAAAAGGATGAAGGGATGGATGAGGAAGGGCGGAGGGGGCAGTAGTGTGTGTGTGTGTGTGTGTGTGTGAGGCAGGGAAAGGGGGGTGATTTGAGGGTGACAGGCCTCCCTGAATAGGCCTCTATTCTCCCCTCTGCTGGCTCCTCTTCTCATGCAAAGCAGGCCCCGTTCAGCCTCCCAGCCATCCGTCACACAAGAGAAAGAGCCTGGCAGACCTTTTACGAGCCTCCCACTCCGCATAATCCCCCCCACCCTGCGCCCAACAGGGGGTGACGGGCCAGTAGGGGGGATGGGCGTGCGTGGGGTGTAGCTCCCAAAATGCCTGTGGAATAAGAAGGGGCCACCTAGAATGACTGTTTATTTCGTGCGCTGGTTACAGATTCACACAGGAAATTGCAGCAATTATAAGACTAAAATGAAGTCAAATTAGTCACCATCACATATGGCAGGTTGGAGCCTGTGGGGTGACAAATGTCTCCGTTTTTTGTTGTAGAAGAAAGATGAATATGAAGAAATAATACCATTCACAAAAGGAGAAATAAGCAAACATTCAACAAAATGGACTCCTGTACAGGATTAGTTTTAAAAGATTACTATTGCACAATAAAGAGATTAAAATAAAAATACTGTCTTAAAAGAATACATTTCATCCCTGGATAACAAAAATTGGAAGTACACAAAACTACGTTTGGGCTTTTCCCTTCAAGGGGTCGCCGCAGCAAATCAGTGTCCTCCATCTTCAGAGGTTTGATTCGCATGTTAGTTTTGGCCATACCTGACACAACCCTCTTTATTTATCCGGGCTTGGGACCGGCACAAGACACTGGATTGTGTCCCCTTGTGGCTACAGAAAAAGCAACTCTTTGAACTTAAAGATGAAGATGCTCAGTAAAAGGCTCCCAAACACAAAATGGTCATCGGCACAGCAACATTCAAACAAAGCACAACCATACTCACCATTGGACTATTACTGTATAATGAGACGAAAACAAAGGCAACATTAGTTCAGTTTCATAGCCAGCACAAATGGTGAAGCGCTGTAAAGAGAGAGGAAATAGGCAAAGATACACGAATATAATTTTTTAGGCCACAAGATAAAATGAACTACGCACCGTTGGTACCACGTCGCAGCGAACCTGACGAAAAAAGGTGAGAATTTGCATTCATCCCATTTTACGTTTACGTTATGTTTATATAAACATTTGGGTAAAGCCACTCGTCATTCTTTGGGAAGTAGTTTGCGATTGCACGGGAACTTGCGCCCCCTTGTGGATCATAAGTTAATTCGTTACGCAGTTTAAGAGGAAAAAAACGACTGTCTTTTATCTCAACGTGATTATTTATTGACGTAATTAATACAATTGGCAGTCATAAAACCTAAAGTCGAGTTTCTCGCCTTAACAAATTTGAATACACACGAGAAAGCGACGTCCATGACTGACGATTTTAAATGCAGGCTTAAATCGTGTAGTTTTATCTGACAAATTATGAAGCAGTCATCCTTTGAAACAAAATACCACGAACGTTAATTCATTCTAAACGTTTCAGGGTTGACCGGCAATTAGCTTCATTTGAGCAACATTTTTTTCCTCCAAGTACATTAGACGAAGCCCATAGCACAAAGTGTCGCCGATTTGTGACGTTACCCATTTTGGCTTCGGGCCTGCCACCAAAGGTCAACAGACTACTACTGTATTTCATTAATGTTATACTCAACAACGCAGATTCAATTGATGTAAAGGAGACACCTTTATTTTCTGAAAGACCATTAAAAATAAATACTATACAGAATCCAATGTAGAAATTTTTGATACACTGCTTCTGTCTGAAAGGGTTAACAATTTATTTACCATTTCCCAAAACATAAAAAAACACCATACACCTCCAAACAAGACACCCCAACCAGGCAGGTTGTGTAAAGAGGCTGTGGAATCTCTGAACTGCAAGTTTGGTCCTTAAAGAACAGCAAACATCACACCCACCCACACATATTTTTCTGATGAGGTAGATCACACAAAGTGGCCACCATCCGAATAGAAAATTAATGAAACACTATAAAAAATACAAGCTACAAAGTGGAGTGGGCAGTTGATTGAATGAATGGACACTCTCAACCATATGGGGAGAGGGGGAAAAAAAAAAATACAGCATGAACTGAACTCACCGTACACTTCCATATGGCAGCTGTCTTCCGCCCAATGGCCAGAAGGGGTTACAAGCAACAGAGCTGCCAGAGAAACTCTTTAATGAACAGCTTGTTTTTGCCACCTGTTGGTTATGAGTTGCTCTTGATTTGGAAACAACAGTTAAGAGGCCCCAAACAGTTAAAGGTTGATTAGACTGTACAGGTCTTTTTATTGAACATGTCCTATGTAAGTCTAATTCCCCCATAGAGTTAGACTCAAATAGGTACACCGGAGGTTATCTGAACACTGCTTGCATTTTGTTGTTCCTTTTCAGCATTCACAACCAAATGCTTTGAAAGGTGGCCATTTGGATGCCGCTGCTTAATGTTAGCGTATAGTCCTTGTTCTGAGACGCTGTCACCACGGTTGTGCTTTTTGGAGTGGAGGAGGGGTTGGTTAAAAGTCATTTTGAGGAACATTAGCACAAAAAAGGGGTTGGAATGTCTGCATTAAATTCAATTTCGGTGAAAGTGTTTTGGCGAACGAGTCGGTCGCCGCAAACTGATTTGGGGGGAGCGAAAGGAATCATGGCTGCCGTCTTCCTTCCCCAGTGGGAAAGTTCAGCAATTTGAAGTCATCACATGTTGGCCTTTTTTTCTTTGTTTAAAACTGGAGAAGTGGGGAGGAGGAACGAGGTTGGGTGGATCTTGCTTGCTTTTCTCTCAAGTTTGTTTTCTTCTTTCTTTCTAGAAAAGATCAGCCACATTCATTGGCATTTCCTCAATGGTGGTGTTGTAGAAGGTCTCGATGTCCCGCAGGGTGCGCTTGTCGTCGTTGGTCACCATGTTGATGGCAACGCCCTTCCTACCAAAACGACCACCACGGCCAATCCTGATGAAGAGGCAAAGGTGGTTAATAGGGTCGGTTGGGGTTTAACTTAAGGACCCGAGGAGCAACACCTGCAAGGCCTTGTTTGAAGAAATACCAACAACAAATGTATTTCATTTTTCTACTTTCATTCCTTTCATCACTTTGCTGCTGTGAAATGTAAATTTCTCCACTGTGAGACTAATAAAGGCATATCCAATCCAATAACAAAACACAGTTCTCACAAACTCGTTTTGACAAAAAAAAGTTTGCAAACGAAAGAAAAATGCCCGCATGCTGCTATGTACAGACAAAAAAACATCTCACACATTGCTGATTCAAAACCTTATCGAAAGTTCAACATGTTTAACTCATTTAGCCATTCCTGAAGATATTTGGGAATTGCAATGCGACTTGGAGCGCCATTTGCAAATTTGTTCAGGTTTTGGGAGTGCCAATAAAGCGCTAGTCAGACCTCTGACAATGTTTATTCCCTTCGACAAGTGGGCAGCATTTGCCTTTCATCCATGCTTGTGCTTTACTACAGCTACTGTTAAAGTTCTATATAAATCAATATGTATGCATTATATTTTGTATCGCCGCTCCCATTTCAAGCTCAGATACACCCCAGACCCATATAACCCTGGCACTGGAGTGGACAGTTTTTTTACATTGTCTGGCAGTGAATGAGTTAACGTACTTTTAAATGCAGCCCAATTTTTAGGGGGCTCCCCAGGAACGTGTCTTGAGGGTGGCTCATCTAAAGATGTCGAAGTTATGAAATAAAAGCAAAGCTTTATTCTGCCTGATGCCGTTGCGACACATTCCGTTAGTCTTTAAAATTCGGCAAAATATATAAACTTGGCCCACACGTCTCACTTGGCTAAACAGCCACCATTTAATTGTGTGGTAAAAAAAATGCTATATCTGTATTAATAATAATAGATTTGATTTATAAGCGCCCTTCACTTTGCTGCTGTGAAATGTAAATTTCTCCACTGTGAGACTAATAAAGGCATATCCAATCCAATCCAAAAGGAAGGTCAGATTTAACAAAAATATCAAATTTTTGTTAAACTTTTACATTGAGTGTACTTTTTTGCCTTTTATATCATATCAGAACATCTGAGATGACAAGCCCCCAGATGTCATCACTCCCAAAAAACAAACTCTGGCCCAATTCTGCAATGTTTTCATGGCGCCAGGATCCTTTGATAGTTCCTTGCACCATTTGTTTTTAATCTACAAACTTGCCTGTGGATGTAGTTTTCCCTGTTGGACGGGAGGTCATAGTTGATGACGAGAGAGACCTGCTGCACATCAATGCCGCGAGCCTGTAAGAGACACGCTTGTCAGCCAGGGTAATATCATTCAATATTTTTCACGTGAACGCCACAAGGGGGGCGGGGGGTTGTCGTCTGCCAGTTAGTTGTCTATCCAGGACAAGAGCCCGGGCACAGTGGAGGGCAGACGGCAATTTCTCTACCCAGGAAATTTCAGTCCTTCACCAGCACAATAGCTGGGAGGAGAGGGTACCCTGGGCATGTTTTACCCCCTTATGTCATATATCCACCAACTGCTGACAGGTTCCATCTGCAAAACGAGGGCACCTACCAGCAGGTCAGTGGTGATGAGGACGCGACTTGAACCAGAACGGAACTCTCTCATGATCAAGTCCCGCTCTTTCTGGTCCATCTCACCATGCTGCAAGACAAACAGCAAAAACTATGTCGTTACAATCCTGACAGGCGAGACAAGCGAGTGGCCTTAGAAGGCAGATGATTTGGAGACGGAGAATGCTTCACCATGGCTGAAACGGTGAAGTCCCTGGACTGCATCTTCTCTGTGAGCCAGTCCACTTTCCTCCGTGTATTGATGAAGATGACGGCCTGAGTGATGGTAAGGGTCTCGTACAGATCACAGAGGGTGTCCAGCTTCCAATCCTGGAACAGAGTAAAAAGGTAAATTCAGGAAACACAAACCCCAGCATCTCACAGTGGCCATCACACCAACCTCTTTCTCCACATTGACATAGAATTGGCGGATACCCTCGAGGGTCAGCTCCTCTCTTTTGACCAGGATGCGAATAGGATCACGCATGAACTTTTTGGTGACCTCCAACACATCAGCCGGCATGGTGGCCGACAGTAGGACAACCTAAAGAATAATATCAACATAAACCAGTCAAGATAGAAAAGCAACACAAGTAGCTAATTGCAAACAACAGAGATATGACCTGTATGGTGTCGGACAGTTTACGGAAGATCTCGTAAATCTGGTCTTTGAAGCCTCGGCTCAACATCTCATCGGCCTCATCCAGCACAAACATTTTGATGAATTTAGGAGCTAAAAATTGAAAGAAATAAAATCAGTCCTGTGTGGCGCCGTTGAACTTCAATGCGAGAGTGAACTGCAATTTGGGTTAAGCTGTATTCAGAAATGTGAGTATGATCACATCTCAGGATCTCTGGCAAGGCGCAAACTCTGGACGGCAGAACGCCATCCAGAGTAGCGACACACCAGGAGGCTTCCGGAGTCAGTTGACACGCATGAGTTTCATCATCATACAGCAAATTGCTTGTGCATGTCATTTGCTGACCAAGCGTCAAACATTTCTCAAATGAGGGTCCATTTAAGCGCCTTACACTGACATTAACCCACAACACGGAAGAATAAAACCCCGAAACAAAGCGGTCGGTTTTCCTTCAAGAGGATTGCACTGCAAAAACTACGGGATGATAGACCAATATCTGAAGGAATTAAAACATCAATTGGACAAATAGCCTACTTACAGATGTTCTTGCGACTCAACATGTCAAAGACACGACCGGGGGTCCCCACCACAATGTGCGGGGACTCTGCCTGCAGCTTCTGGGTCTCGCTGCGGATGTTAGTGCCACCAATACACGCATGGCAACCGGCGCCCATGTAGTCGCCTAGAGACAGCACCACTTTCTGGATCTGATTCAAAGCACAGATGGGAATGACATTCAAACAACCGTGAACAACACAGTGCTCATGTGACCTAACAAAAAGGCTTTACCTGTTGAGCCAGCTCCCTTGTGGGGGCCAAGACCAAAGCCTGGGTGCCTTTCAGCGTCACATCAACCTGTTGAAGGATAGAAATTGCAAAGGTAGCAGTCTTTCCGGTCCCCGACTGAGCCTGGGCAATCACGTCATAACCTGAAGCACAACAGAAGACAGAAAATATAAGTTGTTGGATCCCATTATTCTGATATAAGCATTCTGGGAGAAGTCGCGCTAAAAATTCACCCTTGATGCAAGGAAGAATAGCTCTCTGTTGGATGGCAGAAGGCTTCTCAAAACCATAAGCATAAATTCCCCGAAGCAACTCCTCACGCAAGTTCATATCATCAAAACTATCCACGATATCATTCCAGTTGCTCTGCAAGTCAGGAAAGTTTAAAAATGAGCAAGTGTTATCAATGCAAACTGATGTCTACATCATCTGACGCTCAAATGGAAACTTACCTCAATGTCACCTTCTGGCTCCATGCCTTCTGGGCCATTGTCTCTGTGAACAGACAAGAACTTTTATAACATCGCGATAAAATCTCTTTACACATTTAATCAACAATTTATTGAAAGGGCAACTTGAAGGAGGACATCGCACACACGTCCATTTAAACAAGTCCGCCATTTTAGCTTATCGCGTTCAAGATGGTGGCCCCGCGGCAGAGAAGAGAATACCAGAATGAACCGCGTCCGAGCTAAATCCTTAAAATGTAGCTAGACTCCGCTTACTTCGCACAAATCGGCTATAAGTTACGATTAGTCGTTTTGGTCCCGAGGTTTGTGTCAAAAGGACAAGAAAAACCTCATTGTCTTTAACATCTCTGTGCTAACTTCTTCCGAGCACCCTCCTTCAACTTTCGCGTGGCTTAGGCATTTTGCTGCAGAGTCAGAAATCACTCCCCCTTAAAATGAAAATAAACACGATACCGCGCACAAACACACACAAAAGAAACAATTTATTTTTCCTCACGTTCCACTGGATGCGGCCTAGTCTTCCGGCATTGTTACCACAGGCGTGTCCGCCACCGACATGTGCAACCCTCACTCAGCGAAAAAGCAAACAGATTTTCTTGTACAACATCAGGCATCCGATTCAATGGGGTGACCAAGTACGCGTGGCAATTTCACACAGATTTCCCGAAGATCCCGCTCTTAGCGCGACAATGATTGCGGACAATAAAGTTATTCCGCAGAAGGCCTAACCTACCGCGAGAGGCACAAGTAGTCACATGCTACACCACCCGGCAACATTAGCTTCAGCTAACGTCTAAGCGCTAGCCCGATACAAGTACTATACGTGTTAAAACGCAAACGAGAATAAAAAGCTAACCGGTCAGACAATCATCAAATCGCAAATTGTAACAAGCGAAAACCGGCACATTTCGCAAGAAATATTTAGCTTTGTCATAGGCCACAACACAAACTTAGTCATATTTAACGTATAACAAAACGATTTTCACAAAATGTAAAAACAATACGAGAATGCACATTTAAGGAGATCCGTTTGACACTTGTTGAGGAAAATCTGTTCAACTCGTTTCATCTGACGAAAAGTCCTTACCTATCATCGTTGTTTGCCGACATTATCTCAAAGAAAGAAACTACGGGGAAATTTTCTTATATACGTCGACTGCACGACGAAGCTTTCTATTTGCAAGTGGCCGCCGTCATTTACAAGTAGGCCCGCCTAAAGTGGCTTGTGATTGGTTCAAATTTGCCTAGGAGGTAAATGGGTGGGGCAGAAGCTATGTAAATGACGCAATTTCCTTTTTTTTAAGGGGGGGGGGGTGTTAAAAAACAGCTAAACTTTCTCCTCCGCCCCAACGATCAATTTGTGGTCATATTGTCCGAATTTCGTAAATAATTTAAAATAGCTTTAATCCATTGGCGTTTTTATTTAGTCAGTTTGTATGTTGGACACAGGACTCCACATTGCAACCGCCTCATCTCCTCCCTTTTTGAACGAAACATACATATTACATTACTGTACAGTATTCGCCATTCATCAGTTGTATATTCTTGCCATTAGTTTCTCCCGCTTTAATGCAGTTTCCAATTAGACTACAAGAGTTACCATTGAAACTTTTTTTGGGGGGGGTTCATGTCTGGATGTTTCTCTGTGAAAGTCTTTTTTTTTCGGGCCACAGGCAACAATACTGCAACTACATTCATGCATTCATTGTTCCCATTAGCCTTTCACCAATAGGAGGTATATGTGCTTCCAGAAGTAACTGAACATCTAACGGTAACAGTTGGGCAATGTTGAAAAACAACCTCTATTATGTCACTTGTGACCCCATGGGTCGGTTTTGCTCGGGGCATACGTGCGTCCATTCTCTGATTGGTCCTTATTTGGGTAAAGTTCCACCTCAAATGTTGCATCCCGGTATCGGGGAAGAACCACACACTCTAATGCATTGTCCTTACACATTAAGTGATTTGTATTGGTTTCCTTCCACTACAGAAACAGACAATTGTTTTTGTTTCTTTGTTTTAATTTCTAGCAACCATTATGCATTGTAGAAGAAATATAAAACAGTCAACTCATTTGAATCACAACTTTCAGGAGGCAATAGCAGGGGCTAAGCGTATTTTGTTACAAAACATTTCAAAGAAGATACTTGCTTAATGGGGAAAAAAATCTAGCCAATTTATTGTTGCCCCTCAAACAATAACAAAGTATTCCTCCTGTATTAACAGTTGTCAAAGGATAATGTATTTTTGACATGAACCCACGTATTAAAAAAAGGTAAATGCAAAGTAAATTACCCCAATAAAGGTCATATCACATGGCAAAATAAAAATGTTGGAAACTGCCGCTGAGCTGTCAGCGTAGGCCTGGGGAACCTTTTGAATAGATTCAAACTTGAGAAAAAGTAATACAGAAACGTGTCATATGTTACAGGCAGTAAATACTTGGAGGGCTGGTGACAAAATGGTTCCCCGGCCCTGTGTTATCAATATAACCGGTATGAAGATGAACCATTAGCCATTTTGTACACTTTGACATGATTTATCAAAGAAAGTGAAACATTTTTTGCGGTGTTATCTACACAAGTAGTTTCCACCGAAGAATCCACAAGACGGTAGGACGATCTACGATGAGTGTTCTGTCAGGGGCGCTACCCGTGGCCCCCCTCCATCGTTCTGTGGCTCGTGTGGATACGGCGGGGGTGGAATTCACACGGTGAGCTTACAGTGACAAAGTTCTTTGTACATTTGCCTCCGCAGGCGAGGCATGTCCTGCTGACCAAAGCTGAACGGCTGCCCCAGGGCCAGACACTTGCAGTACTGTATAGTTGTGGTGGTGAAAAGCAAAAAACAGACATGTAATCAGTCCAAGTAGGTAAAACCTGCCCTGCCTCTGAACACTAGGTGGCACGGATGTTCCTTCAGCGTGAAAATTCTCACATTTACAGTGAATTGTGCCTTGATGTCAGCTTCAGATACGGAGGGAAGTGATGGAGGAGGGGGATTCATGGATGCACTTTCAGCTATTTAAGTCATTCATTGCCATTCTCAAATTTATTCGGGAATTGAAAATATGACGTGGAGCGCCATTCCCGAATTGGTCGGGTTTTTGTTTTTCCTGCGGGGGCTGCCGATAGAGTGCTGGTCAGACTTCTGGCAATGTTCTTGTCCTTCCACGACGGGACAGCTTTTGCCTTTTGTACAGCCGCCCCCCACTTGCACCTTATATAACTCCAGACCCATATAACTTGGGAATTTTTCTGATGAAAGAAGAGAGTCTAAGGTTTCTTACGCTGCATGTTTATGTAGTCCTAAAACTCAATATTCTGTGCGTCCTGGAATTTGAGTGAAAATGACAAAAACCCTGGCACTGGAGTGGACACACTTTTGCACGTCTGGCGGTGAATGAGCGAAAGAGGATTAACAGTCAAGCTGACTAACTAAAAATGAAAACACTCCCAAGCATGGTTAAGATGCAAAAATGAAACTTGCACGGATGAGGCACCACTGCATTAAAACACATTTACTTCAGTAAAATGTTTGAATTCAGGCAACCGGCTCTGGTTTGTGAAAGCCACTTTAACTTTATTCCAAAAGACTTTTGCAGCTCCAAAATTTTGGTGTGATTTCGCCCTATAAATGTAAACGGTCCATACGTCAGGCGTCACGCATCTTGTCATAATTATAGAAGTAGAGGTAAATAATTATGGCAAAAGTCAGAGATGGAGCATTATTTTTGAAGAGAAGAGTAAGCGACATACAACGTAACAAGGCGACATGACCTCAATTTGTATGAATGTTGTTCACGTGTTGCCATTTTACTGGCGATACTAAAATGTCCGCTCACATACATAAACCTGTTATTCCGAATGTTTCAAAAATTAGAATTTTGCCCTAAACCTGAATCTTGACTGCCTGTAAACATAATTTGAAGCCGCTGAATATTTCGGGCTATCATTACAGACGTACCTGTAACACAAACGCTCCGCAGTCGCTGTCATTGTTCTGCCGGCCCACCTTCTGAAAATACATAGCCCCCCTTACAGTCTGAGTACCACGCAACAGTGTGACTGAAGCCTTGCATGAACCAAGTTGATAAAAAGGATTAAGTGTCTCACCATTTTGAAAAAGCCTTTCCAGCCGGTCAAAAACTCTTTCTGGTCTTTTTTGATGGCCTCCGCTTGGAGATATTTATAAATGTGCTGAGGGGGAAAAAGCACACAGACAGATTTGGTGTCAGGCAGCGTGAGGGTTTCATGTGCAAAATGCCAACGATGTCGTCGTGGTATTTTACGGGTCTCAGCAAAGCAGAACGTAGACTGCGGCGGCTAATGTTGGGTGAGCAAAAGATAATCATCGGCTTCTGTACGCCACCTTTGGGCAGCGTCTGTTGAGGGTCCGCTGGGAGTCAAAGTATGTGATGGCTTTCCGGGGAATGTCCACACTGACCAGCGACCAGTGAACCTCCAGGTGAATGGGGATCAACAACAGATCCTTCTGAAAGATATCCACCTGGCAGAAAAGGGAGCCGGTCGGTGGACATAAATCATTTAGTTTCACAACTCAAAGAGCGTTCCCTTACATTTTTCGTCCATCGTTTGACTCCTTCGTAGCCTTTTGTCCTTAGCTTGTCGTAGAAAAAGCTGTTGAAAAAGTGAACCTAAAAGCGAGGACAGAGAAACAGAGATCACCTTCTGGCACACCTTCACAGAATCCCTGGTGAAAACCTCGTAAATTTGATTTAGTCCGGGCGCACCTTCTCTGGAACTGAGTCCATGACCAGGTCACCATACATGTTCATAATCTGAACAAAACAAAACATAGAACAAATATTACAAACTTCTCTCGGGGGAAATCAACCGAACCCTACTTTGCGGATTTTTGTCTATCGCGGGATTACTGTGCATGTATTATACTGCCCCCTACGGCCATGATACATACACCTGAATGAGCAGTACGATGTCCACTTTAGATTTTGATATGAAGGTCCAGACGCTCCCCTACTTACATTACATTCAAGTTACAAACAACGGTACATACAAACATTTTTGTAGTAACATATGTAGTATTGTCTCCAGTTGTACATGTACATCTTTATAGAGCATATATTTTAAATATTAAATGTTTAAATGACGGCGGTGTTAAATGACGTCACTTTTTTGTTTCTTAACTGACATCAGAAAAACGTTTTATAGCATCTAAAATACCCAAAACACGTGGTATGATATTTTTATTCAAATGCAAAACACCAATAAAAATGACTTAAAGTGTCCAAAATCTGCAAAAAATTGAGCTGCGAATTGGGCATTTTCAGAAAGTCCCGCCCCCAGTTCGTGACGTCACGCCAAGACATCTTGCATTGCTGCAGAATCAAAACAATGGCTTTAGATTCGTAGAATATGCTTTCTTGTTACACATCCAGTTATGAATATGATTCAAATAATTCTGAAGAGGAAAGCATACATGTTTGCAATCGATTAAATAATTTATTCCGTGCCATTATGAGGCAACATTGAGGGGAGATGTCTCAATGAAAAAGAGGCACAAAATGGCGACCTCCTGTGGCCACCTCCGTTTCCACAGGCTGATAAATTCCTTATATGGAGCTTGGTCGGCCTTTTCTGGCGGCTTTTGAGTGCAACACGAGGTCCCCAGACCAAACAAGTACAGCAAAATACATTGACGTGATGGAAGGACCGCTACAATGCGTCTTTTTTTGGTCAGGTCCTTTCGTGACGTCACGTACGGACTCGTCACCAACTCAAAAACAAGACTTCCTGAATATTCAGCGCAAGTCTTAAAACGTAAAATATAGCTATATGCGGTGGAATTTTTGTAAAATACGCTCAGTAGCAGTCATTTGAAGCCATTTTACAAATTATGGACACAACTTGTCCAGAGACGTCGGTTGTCCTTTAAACATATTTATATATGCCCTAAACATACATTCCATACAAAATCTAACACTGACTCAACAAATTCACCTTACAAACGACCGTTCGGAACCTATCTCATTCGTAAGTTGGGGAGCGTCTTACAAGCCAAACTGACTCATGAACTAACACATGCCAAAGATGGTTTGTGTTTTAGGGGCACATGAATAAATTTCAAGAAGGAAATATGATCTGAGATGCAAATAAAATGCATGAAATAGTGGCCCCTCACTGACCCGTCATATCGACTGGTGGAGGGATTTTTGTGTCCCGATGATCTCCGGAATTAAGTTATTTGGGCTTTATGCTTCGGGCAGGGTCCTGATTTGTCATCTTTGAGTTACTTGGAGAATTTTAGTGACTTTTCCGGCCGATGGTTTATTACTTGTAATGATACCTGGTCATTTAGCCAGTTCTGTCCATAGAGAGTGCCCAGGTCATCCATGGTAAGAACGTGACGTTTGTAGTTGACTCTAAAGGTTTTGGCCAGAGTTGATCCAGAGGAACGCTGGAAGGATTGTATTAGATGTTGGACCATGGTTTTCCTAAACAGCATCCAGGTAGAGATGGAGACAGAGAACTCCTAAGATTACATGAGAAAAAAAAAAGTTTATGGCGTGCATCCAACCTGTGTGGCTGCGCAAAGTTCTCACTGAAGATTTCCTGAAGCCGCTCCACGATGTCTTCGACGTGGATTGGGATCAAACTGCCGTATTTCTGCAGGGATTCTTCCAGAATACCTGGGGCATGACAAACAAACACCAGATTTATCGGATTGCGGAGCAAAATAGGCGTTAGGTGGAAGACATCCAAGATGGCGCCCGAGTACGCAGTCAGCAAGTGCTCTCATGAGCCTTGCTTTTATTTTTGTCTTGTTTTTGTGTTTTCTTTTGTCACTTTGTGTTGTTGTGCATCGTGTGGAACGGATACGGATTGTTTTTCAGCATTTTTGGCCACAAGATTCATCAAGGAGGAGACTGCTGAGCGGTTGCGCCTTTTCGGCAGCATGAATATGCCAGTACTGTTTTTGAATGGGAGGAATGTCAGTGCATTTTGACTGTCATCGCTGGACCGCCCTGGGGCCATTGTGCTTTTTTGCGCCTGGAAAGGCCAGCATCTTCACAGCCCCGTTTTGTTCAGCGGAAACATCAGTGCTGTTGGACAGTCTGCTGCTGAATGGATGCATGGCTTGAGGAGCCTGCAATAAGAAAGGAGCGTCAGCGCAGAGCGCCGATGCATATGTGGAACTGTTGCGGCTTGGAATCGAAGCGGATTTATGTGGGACAGGAGATGTGAGACAATCTCTTTTCATCAATCGATGCTACAGCTGCATGTTTGCTTTCAACATTTAGCTTGTCGTAGACGTTCACATTCCACCATGACGTCCCTGATCCACTGCTGAAAAGGACGCTTTGATCCTCTCCTCTTTCATCTAGAACCGCTTCATGTCACAAAGAGGGTACAGCAAGTGCTGAAGAATGAATGACTGTGTCTTTGTGTTGTCATAGTATTTGTTATTTTGTTTTTTGTTGTTTTACCTCAAGATGGCGCCGCGAGAGTGGCTGCCTTTCCAGCAGCTCCTGTATTTTGTTTTTCTACTTCTTTCTTTCCTCTTCCTTTCATAACTTTGCTGCTGTGTAATGTAAATTTCTCCACTGCGAGACGAATAAAGGTACATCCAACATCAACGGTGCGGAAAACGGTAATGGACGCTGACCTGTTACACAGCTCATGTGTTCTGCAGAAAGCGCCGGCTCTGCTTGTCTTTCCTCCACTTCTTGTCTACCTCGGTCCCCGTACCTGTCTGGCGAGCAGCCGCTTCTCTGTTTATCTGCTCAAAGGAGATGCCAAACATTTCCAGTTGGTCTTTGCATAACTTCTGGGTAATTATACAGCTGTCATTTGATCTAGTACAGACACTCCCCACCTTACGCACGAGATACGTTCCGAGCAGTCATTTGTAAGTTGAATTTGTTCGTAAGTTGCTTTCGTGCTATATTTATTATAAAATGTGTGTTTAAGTCAAATACTGAACGGGAAAGTATAAAACACAGACGCTCTAAAAGTGGTCAAATAAAGTCACACTGTTACTGTAGTACAACAACATATATCATTGGATCTTTAGTAGCCATTACTGAAGCTGCTGGGACGTAATTGCTGAATTACGCGCCACGTAATTACCATATTTTCACGACCATAAGGCGCATTTAAATGTCTCAGATTTTTTTTGAAAATGTGCGGTGCGCCCTGTAGTGCGGACGTATTAGAGGCCACCATGAGGCGGACGTGGTAGAGAACATGAGGGGGGATGTGTGGGCGTGGTTTGTGTATACAAGAACAGTTATGTGCTTTATGCAGACATTGCTGTTTTAACAACACAAAAAAATGGCAAAGAGACATGGTTATGAAGCTCAGTTTAAACTGAAGGGTTTCCAAGGCGGTCCGGTCCGTCTTGGTGCTCTTACCGGTAATCTGCTTGTTTTTACCATGCCGACGCCTATTGAGTGATCATTACAAAATGTTCTTACTTTGTAATTAATAAATAAAGCACTACCAAACTCAGTTTTGCTCCCAATCTGTTTTTATAAATACGCACACTTGTATGCCTGTGTGTTGTTGTGAGGCGGACGTACGTATGGCAGTAGAGGATATTTACCGTTGTATAAAACAAAACGCGTCCTTTCATCCGGTGCGCCCAATGTGTATGCTAAATACAGAAATGGCACACATAAATGAGACTGCGCCTTTTCACACGGTACGCCCTTTGGTCGTGATAATACGGTACTGAATTGCATGCCAGCAGCCATTACTTTTTGTTCATCGCGCTCTCCTGGTGACTCCTGGAGCCCACATACTCTACAGAGCCAATCCTAAGTGAGCTCGGCACCTCCTCCTCAGAGCGTCAACTGGGAAGAGGGATTCCCCCCCCCCCCCACATACTTTGCGCAGCCAATCGCAAGCGAGCTCGGCGGATCGGGGCCTGGACTCGTTGGATACACTTCAGCAGCCTTGGTGTCTGTCGCGTAAACATCCTGCCCCTGAACCCTCCAATGTGTCGGTGTGCGTGCGTGTGCGTGAAGCACAGTACGCAGGCAAACGCAAGCAAGCTCTGCCGGAAAAAGGTGCGCAATACAAAATGTAACTTACAGCATCTCTGTCCAAACATTTTTTGACATGCCCGCAAAAATGTTTGCATGTACCGTTCCTAACTCGAAAGTGCGTAAGTAAGGGAACGTTTGTACAACTCTTGGAGGAAGTTAAGGTAGTGTATTAACCACCGCCATGACTTAAGGCAGTCTAATTGTTGCAATGTTACCCATTTGAGACAACTGTGGAATTTGCAGCAGGTCAGGTAAGATCGGAGGATTTCAGTACCTCTACCAGCCTCTGTGAATCTCTCGTCGTCGCTGATATCGTCGTCAGTGTAAAGAGATGGACGATAGCCTTTTATCCTCCTCTGCTTGCTGTAAGAATTGTACTTCTGTCCTTTCAAGCCCCAGCGGAGGCTGAGGGAGTACACCCGCTGGGCCCGTTGCCGCCAGCTCCTCCAGTGCTGGCTCAGTCGAGAACCCAGGCCGCCATAGAATCTGTGATGGCGCCGGGGCCGGGTACGCTGCAGATCCCAGAATCTGTGAAGGTGGGACTCCCATGTCTGCCGTCTCGTCGCAGCCTGGGGGACTGGTGCCGCTGCGTCTTCCTCCGTCCTCACATCTTCCTCCTCTTGTGACACTCCAACGTTTGCGTGTTGGTAATGCTGGGTGGACTGGGGTGGAAAGTCTGCCATGTCCCAGTCCACAACAGCTGCCTGCTCTTCATCCTCATCGTCTTCTACTTCGTCTTCCTCGTCCTCCTCCCAGCAGCCGCCCGCAAACTCATCGTCGGCATCCTCAGCGTTGATCTGGCCCATCCTGTCCTGTTCCACGTCATTCTCACCGCTCCACACCCTTTCCTTCTGACCCAGGCGGAGGTGCATGTGGCTGGGAATACTATGGTCGGTAACTGGGACAATGACGTGGTCTCCAGGAATCCCACCTATTGACAAACATAAACATTCATCAAATGAATTAAATAGAATGGCATGCTGTATGATAGCATGGTTGATCTATTTTTGCCCTTTCAACATTATCCAAGGAATTATGTCAAATTCTTTTCGAAATGCCATCAAACTTAAGCTATGCCCCCCTCCCCACAACTCAATTTTTGTCTGAACTTTTCAGGCAAAACAGCACTCAAATGAGTACCATACAATAACAAACAATATCATTATTCATGTTTGTATTAGTAGAGCAACATTGCCGGAACATATTCAATATTGTTGGATTTTCTAGGGTGACAACGTTTCTTTGCAACAAATTAAAAAATAAATACTGTCTATCTGCTACAAAGTGGCCATTGGTGTGCCAGAACAGATTGTCTTGTTACCTAATCATTCAAAATTAGCAAAAAATAAATCCATAAATTACCCCCTCCCGTGTCTTCCTGGCCCACAGCAGTCAGACCCAGATCTCCCTGCCAGCGGTTCTGGGTCAGGCTACCCCCACTGTCTCGCATTATCCACGGACACCCTGCAACCTGCGCCAGCGTGTCACCTATACATAAAAAATACAAAATCAGTAAAAACCAAAAGGCAAGTAGAAAGTTCAAGACAATACAGTTCTTTTTTTTCTTTAGTTGTCGAACTAATTGATTTTATATGTTGTCTTTTTGTATTTTATTGTACTCACATATTTACATGCTTATATTCATAGGACTGAAAAGAGTCAATCAATGTCAATTGATTCATTGACGTCTCCATGTGAACATTTGAAATTGCTCTAAACTTGTACTCAAAAAAAGGAGTCAAGAAGAAGAAAATTTGATTCAATTGATGAAAGCAAACAATGACGGGAGAGTGGATGGAAAAAATGGAAAAAGAAAGGGAGTGTGAAGGTGACAAAGTATTGAAGGATGAAATTAGAATGGCTGGAAGCAAGGAAGGACGAATGGAGGCTTGGAGTTTGGATGAAAGTAAAGAAACAATTATGGAAGGCAAGGTGGAGTAACAAAGCAATGGGGGT